>NC_056732.1:1886243596-1886316096 GCF_019279795.1 Protopterus annectens | reverse complement strand
TATCGCAGTGACCCCTTTAGACAAAACTACCATCAACATATAACTGGATATCCTATGCTCTCAACAATTACAAAGATAATCCAAAAAATGTTTCTGTAATTTATTATCCTGTTCCAACATAGTCTAAGCAGGATTTTGCAAGGATGAAGCCACAAGCAGAGGGCCTCCCCTTCCATGGAAGGTCCATTATTTTCAACACCCAATCTGGAAGGCAGAATTATGCTTAGAAAATTCATTTGTTTGTTAAATTATTTTCTATTTGTTTTATTATTAGTATGAACAGTTTTTACATTTTTCACAGTTGCTGTTGGATACATAATTGTTGCAGGATAATATACCACTTTACCTGCAGACACTGAAAATCTGGACAAAGGCTCTTGAAACACAGGTGCATATAGTTAAAATATCTGTGCAGCCAATTAGTATATATTTGTGTGCCCATTAATATAATCCCTCCCACTTCCAATATCCTCATGGGCTATCACCAGTCAGAAACATAAGTCTCATATTTTGCATAATTGTGTCCCTTCTGCTCAATATCTTAATGAAAAAATACTAGATGAGTGAGCTCATAATATAAGAGTCAGTGAATGCTGCTAATCCCACATTTTTGCCAGATGTATTAGATTCCATGTGATTTATTTAAGAACATGGCTTTTGAAAATTATATTTAGCAACTCACATCACAATAATATCACAACAGCATTTGTTTCTCATGATTAACATTCTACTGGAGGTTCTTCTTCTGACACTCTTAAATCCTGGTAAAGATTTGGCTTTTGAGAAGTGAGACTGTAATAAAACTGCTCAGCATTTAAAAATTAGGGGAAACGCTCACCCTCTAAATTTGCAAGAGTCAATAAAAATGATATATCTTGCATCCAGACAGCTGAATCAGAAGAAGGAACAGGAACAAATGCATCCCACACTGCTGCACTCTTCATTAAATCCTCAGACTTCTCAGAATTCTTTGCTTTAACTCCTTGCACAGGCAACCATTTAAGTCATTTCCTGATATGCCCCTTATTTAATAGAGGTAGCCCCAGTGTGTAGTGTGCATGCTGCTTGCATGGTCTCATCTCCCTCCTGTCCAGGAAACCCAAAAGACCCACTGCGATACCGACACTATCGGTCGGACAAAGAGATATACTGTTTCCACAGGAGAAAAGTGTGTTTTTGCCACTAATTGCATCTCACACAGTCTCAGCTTCCTCCTATCCAGGAAACCCAAAAGACCCACTGTGATACCAACATTATTGGTCAGACCAAGAGATACACTGTTCCCCCAGAAGAAAAGTATGTTTTTGCAACTAATTGCATGTAAGCTCCTACAGGATTGTACTGTTCCTCTACGTATCTTCTGCATACTGAGTAAAAGCATTTTTGGTTTATATTTAGCACAGGGACTACCCCTCTTTCCTTTCCAATCTGCTGTCCCACAGTATTTCCACAGTAGATGGCAGCAGAGCCCTATAACTCCCCTCCTTGACCATTTCCAAAGTTCATTCCAGGTGTTTGCTGCTCAGTAACTTTACAGTAGCCCTTCCAATATCTTACATCACCTCTACTTAGTGAAATAAATTGAAATTAAGTGCTACCATCTTATTCATTACTTTCTGCACCCCACACTGCAACCACAAACAACAGGGTCATGTTCTTACCTGCACTCACTGATACTTTCCCCACTCACCTCTACTAGGGGTGCTCAGCCCACTCTGTTCACCCTCCATGCTAACTCTGCTCCCCTTCCCTGCCCCCACTCTCCACCTGCCCTACTACCTGCACATTTATCTATCCCTAACTCCTCCCACAACTCTCCACCATCCAATCATCACATACTCCTCCAACCACTCACACTACACTACCAGAGAAACACACCCAACCACAGTATCTCATTCCATACCCCAACTACAGTCAGCAATACGTCTAGCACTACTAACCACCCTCAGCTACTTAACTCAACATCTATACCCCTCCCACACCCCACCTTCACATTACATAACCATCTTCCTACACACCACCATACCATCCTTCTCCTCTATACCTCCAGAACTCTATCCCTCCAACACAACCCTACTATTTAAGCCCCAAATCCTTGCAATCCTACCCACACCCAACCTTCCTCACCACCCTCACCCAAACAAACCTACTTTCTAACCAAACTTAAAACCTCAATCCATTGTAGACCTCATAATATGCCTACTACACCAATTCTCTCTCTCTCTTTGGTGACATCCATCCCAACCCAGGCCCCATCAACCCCCCATCCACAAAATTCCTCACTCTCTCACATCCTTGCACCAGCAAGTCCATTCACTTCATCACAATTAATGCTCAAAGCCTTCATAATAAAATCCCTATCCTCCATGCTTGGCTTTCCCATATTCACCCAGACATTGTTGCCATCTCAGAAACTTGGCTTAAGCCATACATAAAAGATAATGAAATATTACCACCCTGCTATCAAATGATCCATAATGACAGACCCAGTAAGAAAAGAGGTGGTGTAGCCATAGTCTACTCCTCCTCCTAAACAGTTAGCCCATTTACCAATCCCATTCCAAAATTTGCTAACTCCAAAGTAACCATAGCCCACCTAAAAATCAACAATCACAAATCTATATGCATACCTGCCCTCTATATCCCCCAGGCAACAACATTCCAATACTAGAAGGCATCCTCTCCTGGTTCTCCTCTAACATCAAAAATGAAACCCATATCCTAGGTGACGTAAACATTAACTGAACCACCACAATTCTCATCCCACTTCTCAGTCAATCAACCTCTTTAAATTCACACAGCCAATTAACTCTCCTACTAGGCCTAACAAAATTGAGCCTCCAGCACCATCCTTGACTGGATTTTAGTAACTCAACCTAACCATATCACAACCTCAGGTATCATCCCTGACCCTATCAGTGACTACCTACCAGCCTTTGCTGACTGGCACCCTTCTCCACTCCAAAAGCAACATCACTAGATTCAAACCCATAACCTCTCTAAGTTCAACCCTCAAATATTCACTGACTGTCTAAAACTAATTGACTGGGCCCCCTTAAAACCCCTGCCCCTCAATAACACAATCAGCTACTTTAACTAAACATTTCTAAGTCTACTCAACAGCCATGCTCCTCTCAGAACCAAACGGGTCAAATGTAAAATCTCTCCCTGGATATCAAAGAAATCAAACAAACCATGCTCCTAACAGACAAAACGTGGAAAGATTCCATAACAATAAACTACCTAACACCCTACTAGAATTCAAACAACACAGCAATACCATAAAAAAAAATAACTTGAGACCACAAAACATACTACACCAAGCTCCAATCTGAGCACTCCACCAACTCCAAAAAAATCTGGAATACTAACTTCTCCCTCCTCCATCCCAGTAACAGTGATAATCATTGTCCTAACCCAAACCTCACTGACCTAGAAACAGGCACATCATTTAACTCCTTCTTTGTGGATTGTATAGCCAAATTAACCACCACCTTCCCACACCCCCCCTCTAAGTTCATCCCCACCCTCTCCTCACCCTTCTGACAATACACAACAATCACCCACCTTCAACCTCAATCCTGTCCCCACAACCACAATAAAAAAACTCCTCCTTCAGCTAAAACCATGCTGCATTGCACCAGACAATTTACCCGCACCCTTCCTCAAATTATCTGCTGACGGCATAGCCCTGCCAATCTCCATTTTCCATCCAAGAATCCTATGTCCCTTCAATTTGGAAACATGCATACATCATTCCACTCCAAAAGGGAGGTAAAACTATGACAACACCAATATCAGGCCCATTGACATCCTTTCTTCACTCTCAAAAGTCCTAGAAAGATGGATTCAAGCTCAACTGATGTCATAACTAACACACAATAACATCCTTACCCCCACACAACATGGTTTCTGTCCTGGCCACAGTACCACCACTACCCTTCTCTCCATCCTTGAATCCATCAACCATGCCCGTGACTCTAGCAAATTTGTTTCTACCCTGTTCCTAGACCTATCTAAAGCTTTTGACATGGTCTTCCACCCCGCACTCCTATCTCAACTCACCTCTCTCAACCTACCTCCCTCTACCATATCCTGGTTCTCTAGCTACCTCTCCAAAAGACAGCAAGCTGTAAAATGGGAATCTTTAACCTCCTCCTTCTTACACACCCCCACCAGCATTCCCCAAGGTTCTATTCTAGGCCCCCTTCTCTTCAACATATTCATCAATAACTTTCACCACACCATCCCTAATACCTCCCTAATCTAGTATGCAGATGATTCTACAATCATCTGCACTGCTGACTCCCCCTCTGACCTACTACTAAAAACCCACTCAGATTTTACTAAAACAGAAACTTGGATGCACAACTACCTCTCCCTAAATGCAAATAAAACTAAACTACTGACCTTTACACCCTCCAGAATCTCCTCCAGCTGTGATACTTCCTTCACTATACTAAGCCAGAATAACACCCCCACTGAAACTGCATCCCGCACTAAGCTGCTAGGTGTCAACATTGATGAGCATCTAAAATTTGACATCTATATTCAGCCATCAAAAAAACTCACCAAAAATTAAAACCCCTGAACATACACAATCATTACCTCACTCCCTCCACCAGAAAGACCTTAGCCTCTTCCAAACTTCTCCCCTCTCTCATATATGGCACTCCCCTGCTCACTAACCTCCAACTCGACTTGCAATACAAACTGGAATCCTGCTACAATAAAGTCAGCAAATTTGCCACCAACTCCAAAAATTCTTCCCATCATTGCCTCTTCCTCCAATCTCTACAATGGCTAGAGCTACCTAATTATCACCACAGCCCATAAACTCATCTTCAGGCCATACAGCTGTCCCACCCTCTCCACCACCTTAACCCCCTATACTCCAAACCTCTCACTCCGATCAGAAAATCAAAACCTCCTACAAATCCAGGAACCTTCCCGGCCCCCTGGGCACGTTCTGCCATCATACTCCTTAGCCAAATTATGGAACTCACTGCCCCATCCCTCCGGAATACTCCAAGTGACACCAAATTCAAATCCCTCCTATACTCCAACCTAGCCTCTAAATGGTTATGGCCCTGCTCTTCCCCTACATAAGCCCCTCCTGAAACATCTTTTCCCGGCATTTACAGTCTTTCCCTGTCTACACCTATATACAATCTCCTCAGTTCTGCTTATTACTACCAACTTACAAAACTCTACAGTCACTGCTGGACTGTTTTTCTACTCCCGTGGCTCATTATATCTGAGATTTATATTTATATTTTACGAAATGTTTAAATTCTTATGTCTGAAAATGTATTCAGTAATGAATACTCTGAAAGCTAGTATTATTTCCTTACATGGATAATTGTTTCCTGTCACTACAGCCAATCTGTAACCAAAAGTATTTGTTCTTTGTACTTAATTGTACTCTCAAAATGAAGTAATATCCCCTACCTGATATGCAGGATTAATGTCTTTCTGCATCCTTGTTATTTTGTAAATGCAGAAATCCTTATTTCTGTAAATGTTGAATTAATTTAGTCTGATTATGAAATGAATGTCCTCTGTCTCTACAGCTACTCTGTATACAAATGTTATCTCTTCATATTTGTTAATTGTACTCTCAGCATGTATTATATACTGTGCTTGATATGTATGTTTGTAATTGTTAATGGAGCTTTTCTCCCTGGGCCTCCACTGAAAGCAGGCTATTCTTGGCCTAGTGGACGTTCCCGATCATCAAACTGAAATAAATAAATACAAAAATACATAATAGAGTGTCTATTACTTTTCTACACATGATACGTTCTATGCATTAATGTATTCTGTATTCTGTGCAGGTATTTTATATTGTTATCATGGGTCGTGGGTGAGGAAAGCCCATCAACAAAGAATGCATAAATAAATAACTAAAACGAATTCTGTGAACATGAGTACCCTATATGGCAGAGGGGATAAGAGAAAAGCAAAGAACTTGAGTATCTTTACAGAAAATAAATTAATAAAAAATACTAGGAATGAGTGCAGAACAGGTCTACATTTTCAGGATTTCCATTAAAAGTAAGTACATTAAAAAGTCAGGAAACCTAAGGCAGCTGTAACAATCCAACATATAATTTTAGCCATTTCCTCTTCCTGCATACCATGAACAAGCCCTCAAAATGGAAGCAAAGATACAATCCCCCAAACACTGCCAGTATGCCTTCTTTGAAAAAGAAAAAGCTAAACTCAAATAAAAAATAAATAAATAAATTTTAAGTTGCAAGTGCTCAAAGACTACTGCCACTGTGTGACGGTATTGAATTTCTTCATTTAAGGTTTGTATACTTCCATTGTTTCTTAATTTTTGATATTTTATTACAGTTTATTTATCACCATTTGTTGACTGGGGAAAAGAAAAATTTTCATTTGAGGCCCACAGAGAAAAAGCCCAGACACAGATGATTCAACAAAAACGTTCAGTAAAGTGCTCCTGCAGTAGTGTGATGTACCTACAATGACAATCAATGGATAAATGTAAGTTATATTACAATACAGTAGCAGACATTTGTGAGTAATGAATTTGGGTAATTTGATTTGATGCCAAAGATCAAGTTGAGATGAAAATAAAGTAGTTCAGATGCATATGATTAAAAAAAAGAGTTATAGCAGTTGATTATTACTTAGATAAACTTTTGAGAGTGAAAAATTATATGAGGGTCTTGTACTTTGAAACAGAGCAAGGGTTAGGAGGAAGACAACTGCATATGGTAGCAGTTAAACAGTAAGCAGTGAGTTACACAGCAGGTTTTGGGTTTGTAGTTAAGGTATTAGCCTGGGGTCGAGCAGGAACATAGCCAGGAGTTATTTAAACATTGCTTAAGTTGATTTTTTTTAAATATTTTCTTTTTCAGTTTGCTTTAAGTGTAGTGGTAGGGATTTCCAAAGTTTGGAGACATACCAGGAGTAGAGTCAGTCACCAGCAGTATTATTAGATGCTGAGTAAAAGTAATGTACTTTGAGGGCATAGTTCCCTGGCTGGAAAATAAGTAAGTAGTTTGATGCAATGACTTTTCGAGTGCTGCCAGTGTGTTAGTGTTTACTTCTGTATAATAAAACATGTCCTTGTTGTTTTTTAACAACTTCAAGAATGTACAGGTCAAATTTTAGGTGTTCATTGGTGTGCCTCCTAGAACCTGCAATTACTGTATCTGTATCTATTTCTGTTTGGGTTTTATTTTCAGAGAGTATTTTGAAAGATTGGTTTTGGTGTCAGAAATATTTTGGGGTTAATAGCATTAATTTGCTTTTTTTTAAGGATTTATAAGATGAGATATTTGTAGCCTACCCATTGTTGTGTTTTTAAACTGAGCTGTTCTCTAGTTGTCCACTCCTACTGTAAGTTTAACTTTGCAACCCCGTCAAAGTCTCATTTCATCTCCTGATGTTACTGGGCACAAAAACATCAGACTGGAATGCCCTCCCATCAGACTGTGAATACTTGATGTACCCACTTTTTCATATATTCCCACTCACTCAGTGCATACTGCAATACACAGAGCATTTACCCTTTTTATTCATCTTTCATTTCAAAACTGTGATATCTGGGACAAGACTACTGTTCACCTGACAACCTAGGAACCTGCATCTCAGGAATCAGCTTGGGATTAGTGCGTCTGTTTTTCTCCTGATGAGAGACATATCAAAGGGACATCATTTGCTAGCTTTCCTAGAGATCACCATTTACTGGAGAGCTGGAAACTTTCTTCGTAGCAGACAGCCTGGGATTTATTTAATTATTACTTATTTATTTATTGACATTTGTTGACCAGGAAAGTCCATTAAGTCAGAAACCCATTTTCAGTGGAGGCCCGGGGAGAAAAGCTTCACAATGAGTAAAATAACATCAGATTACAGAAGATAGGTAGCTATACAACTTTAGAAAGAAAGACTTTAAAACAATACATAAAAAATATAAACAACAATTAATACATCACAGCAAACTTTTTGACAAATACTGTAGCAGCTTCTATTTAACATACAGGTGAAGGTAAAGACATTTTGTAGAAAAAAGAAATTATATTTAATTCAATTTAAGTACATTGCCTGAAAAACTGAGATATACACTCATACCCACTCACTATATATATTTTTCACCAGGGAATGAGTTAGGCAGAACTAGTAGGTGGACTGGTCATTAGTGAGTGGTCACAGCTTTGGACAGAGGGAGTAAGGAGGAGATTATGGGGGTCTGGTAGTAAGGGGGTAAGGACATGTGGGGTCGTTAAGATAGTAGCTTTTTAGTGAGGATTTAAAAGCATTAAGGGAATCTAACAACGTAAGAGATGTCAGTAGAGCATTCACAATTTATCTATGGAATAGGAGTATAAGCTTTGTCCTGCTCTTTTGTTAGGTTTTGATATAATCAGAAGTTGTTTATTTGTGGCCGTAGATTTCTAGAAGGGGTTATAGGTTTTGATATAATCAGAAGTTGTTTATTTGTGGCCGTAGATTTCTAGAGGGGGTTATAGGTTTTGATATAATCAGAAGTTGTTTATTTGTGACAGTAGATTTCTAGAGGGGGTTATAGGTTTTGATATAATCAGAAGTTGTTTATTTGTGGACCGTAGATTTCTAGAGGGGGTTATAGGTTTTGATATAATCAGAAGTTGTTTATTTGTGGACCGTAGATTTCTAGAGGGGGTTATAGGTTTTGATATAATCAGAAGTTGTTTATTTGTGGACCGTAGATTTTTAGAGGGTGTTATAGGTTTTGACATAATCGGAAGTTGTTTATTTGTGGCCGTAGAGTTCTAGAGGGGGTTATAGGTTTTGATATAATCAGAAGTTGTTTATTTGTGGCCGTAGATTTCTAGAGGGGGTTATAGGTTTTGATATAATCACAAGTTGTTTACTTGTGACCGTAGATTTCTAGAGGGGGTTATAGGTTTTGATATAATCAGAAGTTGTTTATTTGTGACTGTAGATTTCTAGAAGGGGTTATAGGTTTTGATATAATCAGAAGTTGTTTATTTGTGGCCGTAGATTTCTAGAGGGGGTTATAGGTTTTGACATAATCAGAAGTTGTTTATTTGTGGCCGTAGATTTCTAGAAAGGGTTATAGGTTTTGATATAATCAGAAGTTGTTTATTTGTGGCCGTAGATTTCTAGAGGGGGTTATAGGTTTTGACATAATCAGAAGTTGTTTATTTGTGGCCGTAGATTTCTAGAAGGGGTTATAGGTTTTGATATAATCACAAGTTGTTTATTTGTGACTGTAGATTTCTAGAAGGGGTTATAGGTTTTGATATAATCAGAAGTTGTTTATTTGTGGCCGTAGATTTCTAGAAGGGGTTATAGGTTTTGATATAATCAGAAGTTGTTTATTTGTGGCCGTAGATTTCTAGAGGGGGTTATAGGTTTTGACATAATCAGAAGTTGTTTATTTGTGACTGTAGATTTGTAGAGGGGGTTATAGGTTTTGATATAATCAGAAGTTGTTTATTTGTGGCCGTAGATTTCTAGAGGGGGTTATAGGTTTTGATATAATCACAAGTTGTTTATTTGTGACTGTAGATTTGTAGAGGGGGTTATAGGTTTTGATATAATCACAAGTTGTTTATTTGTGGCCGTAGATTTCTAGAGAGGGTTATAGGTTTTGATATAATCAGAAGTTGTTTATTTGTGGCCGTAGATTTCTAGAGGGGCTTATAGGGTTGAAGGGTTGACAGCAGAGCAAGCCGTTTCTCTGGGTTATATACTAGCTTGTGAGCCAGAGTTAGTTGGGTGTAACTGAGGTATTGGGACAATTTATACCAATTAAGCATTCTAATAGCTTGACAATAGTCAGTAGTCGTCTGATAGCTTGATAGTAGTCATATTGGGATTAGTGCTTCTGTTTTCTCCTGGTGAGAGGAGTGAAGTTGCATTATTTCCTGGAGACTGCTGACCACCATAGGTTCATAGGTTCATACTAGGCTATCTGCCCGAGGGCATTTACAAGCCTAGCCCATCGTTTTGTGGCTTACGCCACCCCTTTAGTATGGGGAACTATACCCATTATTTTGCTGTGCCTCTGTCGAGCAGTGACACTGAGGTAATCCCTGGGGTATATCTGCGATCTCCCATCCATTGGTCAAGATTTCTCTTGAACAAGGCCAGCGAGGTGCTCTGCCTCACATGTACCGGGATTTTGTTCCACAGCATAGGGAGTCTTTGGGTGATGAATCTATCCCTCCAGCACGTCCTATTAATAGCCGTGTCAAGGTTTAAGTCTCCCGCCCTTGTGGCTCTGATGGATCTAGATTTTTTGAGGTGAAGCATATTCATCAAATCTGGGTTTGACATGGCCTTGTATGTTAGGCAAAGGTCACCTCTGAGCAAGCGGTGGCGACTGAATAGAGCTGGAGTTCTTTCAGTCGGGCAGCATAGGACAGATTTTGAGACCCTTTATCCTTTTGGTGAGGAACTTTTGTGGCCTCTCCAGCTGCTGCAAGTGTCGGGTCAGATACATTCCGAATGGGGCATTGTACTCAATCATTGGTCTGATGAGTGATGAGTAAAGGGAGACTATGACCTCCCTTGATCTAGATGAGAATCCCTTCATGATAAGGTGGGCAATGTAGAAGGTCTTCCTAACTACTTTAGCTACATGGGTGTCGAATGACAGACTACTATCAACCTGGGTCCCCAGGTCCCTGATAACTTCTTCTGTGCTCAGTGGATTGCCACCTATTTGGTAGCTAGGGGTAACCAGAAAGCTTAATAACTGCTTTATAGGTGACACCTTGGAATCTGTGCTTATATTCTGATCCTGATGAGAGAAGGAGCAGTGTACATTGATTCCTGACTGTTTCTGGTTAGAAACTAAGTGTCTGTGCTTAATGTACCTGATTGGTCTGGTTGCTACTCGAGGCATCTACTAAAAAAAGGTTACAAGTCTACAGACCTTTGCATCATCTGGGACAAGACTGTGGATCACTAAAAAGGCTGTGGCCTGCTTCTCATCTTTGGATTGGTGCTAACATTTTGCTTCTGGTGTGAGAAGACAAAAAGGAGTATTGTACCCCAACAGAGTGAAGCTGTGCTGAGAGCAGCATTAGTAGTAGCCAGGCAGAAGCCATTCATGCGACTCCCCTCTTTTCATCATTCTTGACAAGCTAATTCTTTGTTATCAGTAAGTACTGCTTGATTTGTTTATAACTTCAGAATATCTGCCTAAATGCTTCATCCTTAAATTTTCAGGGTGCATGTATTAGTTTCCCCTCAAGTTTTTGGCAGTGCCTGTACAGACTCAGACAGCTTGAGTGACATTTTTCTTGTAAAACACAACTGAAATTTCTCAACTATCTAGTTGCACACAGGACAACTAGTTTGCAGGCACAAGCATTGTCCACACAGTTGCAAATCAGATACTCCTGACAGTGATTGACATTCTTACTCCAACTGTCTAATCAATAAAAAAGGGTCTGTTGCCCTGGATATGAGCTTTCCTACTGTCTCTGTTACCACCTTGGTGGATATGGGTATCCTGAGGCAATGTAGAAATTGCCTCATGTTTACTGGCAACCAGTTAATTCTCAAACAAACTGATATGGTATGTGACAGATGTATTTACACAATGTCACTGGAGGCAAAGCTCTCACATAAAAGTATTCCTAATGTTAATAATGTTGTCAGTAGTACACACACTGCACCCATTACGCACAATTCAGAGCAAATCTATAGACCTGCATATGCTGAGCCATTTACACTTAATCCTCCTAAACCACAAATACCTCTTAGACGAAATACACATAACATATATCCTCAGCAGCCCCAAATGCACTCTTTCAAAACAACACCCACATCAACACATAACAGCTACATCTCATGGAGCCTCTACCTCTAAGCTGATAATGCAAGTCACCACACAATCCAACATTTTAGTCAATGGAGACTCCATTGTGAGACAAACTGATGTCCCTCTCACCAGGCTGAGTAAAGAGATAGTTACGGTCAGTTCCTTATCAAGGGCTAGGTTCTGCCACATTACGCATGCACTCAGGTCATTGGACCACAATTACCAATATGTCTCAGTCATAGTCCATGTGGGAGTAGATGACCTCAGATGTACCTTCCTAGATTATATGAAGAGCGACATCATGGAGCTCTCAGAATATGTGTCTCAGGCTGGTTGAAGCCTGGCATTGAGCAGCATTTTACCTTCTCCAAGGATGATGCCACAATACGAACAAAAGATGATTGACTTTAATAATTGGCTTAGTTTCCGGTGTCATTCTAAGAGGGTGCAATATTTGTCAGCATGGAAGGAGATGGTCAATAGACCACGCTGCTTTGCCAGGGATGGTCTGCACCTCTCCCCTCTAGGCTTTTGAATATTAGCTAAAATATTGTCTTCCTCCATAGTGCCTTTTTTAGGCAAAAATGCCAAATTGAAAGTACGTCTAACATAGCAAATCAAAACCAAGAAAATCTAAAGGTATTACTGCTCAATTCTACAAGTCTAAACAAAAAACTCCACTTGCTAGAAGCTCTCTTTACCCAAGAGAATGGTGATGTCTGTGTGGTCACTGAGACATGGTTTAAAGCCACGGAGAGCACACCAACAGTGCTAGGTTATAATGCCTTCCACATATTTAGGCCGGCTACTTCACAGGTAGGGACTAAAGGTGGAGGTGTCTTTATTTACATCAAAAATAAATATTCTTCAAGGCTGGTCAAACAGGACAATGCAAATGAGTTGCTCCATGTTCAAATCACCATAGGTAAAATCCAATGTCACTTCCTTGCAAGCTATATGTCCCTCTCAATGACCCAGGAACCTCATATCATGTATTTAAACTTATTAGAAACACTAACCATCCAACCCAATACCATATTCATGGGTGACTTCAATTACCCCACTATTGACTGGGAATCCTATATGACATCAAACGTACAGGCACAGAGATTCCTGGATTTTGCAAACACAAACTCCCTGGACCAGATAGTCAATACACCAACCAGGGGTGCAACCATTCTGGATCTGGTCCTCACTAATATGAGAGACTGCTGCACACCCCCTAGTGTAATGCTTTCCCTAGTGAGGTCAGACCACAAAATGGTCTCCTATGAAGTAAAAATAAAACCTGAACCCCCAGCTAAACCTGGAATATTCAGGACCCATTCTAAGGCTAACCTCCTGCTATTAAGTGAGAACCTGGAAAAACTTTCAAACCCCCATAAACAATGTGAACACTTCTGCCTATGCAGAACTGTTCACAGAAACCTTGTACAAGCATGCTAATAGCTGCATAGAGGCAGCTATACCCACCAGGAAGAAGTACAAAACTAACTCAAAAAAGCCGCCTTGGTGAAATCACAAAAGGCAAAAATTAGGAGGTACAGCACTTAGCAGGATAAAAGCACTCTTATCAAACTAAACAAACAAACCAGAGAACAAATAAAGTCTACCAAAGCCAAATTTGAGGTAAGTTTGGCCTCCCAGGTCAAGGACAATCACAAAGCATTATTTAGCTATGTCCGCAACCCCAAATGCAATACACAATTGTGTGCCGAGCTCATTGTAAATGGAGCCATCTATATTGAGCCAGAAGATCGAGCAAACCTCCTGGCTGTTAAATTCAGCTCCAACTTTATTCCTCTCATCTCTCAACCTTCCCTCAGGAAATATCATCAAATATAACCCCTCCTACTATCACTAGGGAAGAGGTCCTTAATGATCTCTCTAAGACCAAGAACACTGTATCAGTGGGTCCAGACAATATCCCAGGATGCCTTCTAAATATCATGATACATGACCTATCAGTGCCTCTGGAATTACTATTTAACTGTAGCCTCCAAACCAGCTTCTTGCCTCATGAATGGCGAAATGCAACAGTCATCCCTCTGCCCAAAGGTGGGCCATATACTGACCCTGGAAACTACAGACCCATAAGTCTCATTAGTTTTATATGTAAAGCCATGGAAAGAATTATCATGGAAATGATCAACAGAGATACAGTAAACCTCCAGACACTGGACCCAACCCAGTTTGGTTTCGTCAAGGACAGATCATGTCTACTCAACCTAGTAGACTTCTTTGAGAAAGTCAGCAAAGCAAAGGATGAGGGCAAAATTGTTTGCACTTCCTACCTTGACCTGGCCAAGGCATTTGACACAATACCCCACTCGGGCATTGTTGACAAACTCAAAAGGTTAGGTACAAATCCATATGTCACCCAGTGGATAGCCACGTGGCTCACAGACTGGACTCAGGATGTTAGAACTGCGGAGTCTATCTCTACAAAGAGGCCAGTCACAAGTGGATTTCCTCTGAAATCAGTCCTTAGACCCCTCCTTTTTGGCATTTACTTCCCAGAAATCAAGGCCAATTTCACTGGTCTCTGGATGACTAAATTTTCAGATGATTGCAAATTAGGAGTTGTCAGTGAATCTCACACTGACACAAATGTTCTCCAGGAGGGGTTGAAACAGACAAACATCTGTTCTCAGAGCCATGGGCTAAAATGAAATGCCAAGAAATGCATAATAGTATCCTTTGGGAAGTCATCCATCCCTGGTAACTATCATATTGACAACACACCCCTTAGAGATGACCCAGTAGTCAGGGACTTAGGGACACACATAGATAGTAACCTAGCCTTTGATCATCACGTGTCTGCAGTGGTGATGAAATCATTCTATGTTGTGCAACTTATAAATAAAGGTATGGAATCTAAGTTCAAGGAAGTCATTATTCCACTGTATTTGGCATTCGTCAGACCTATCATTGACAACAATGCCCCCTTTGGTATGTACCTAACCTGGCATATCCAACAACTGGAACATCCACAGAGGTTCCTCACTAAAAGAATACAGGGAGTAAGTAATATGCCCTATGCAGACCATCTCAAGGCCCTCTCCCTGTATTTTGTCTCATACAGTCTTTTGAGGGGAGATCTACGCCTGGCATACAGGGCATTGTCAGACCTCACTCTGATAAATCACCTGGATATCCAAAAAACAAACAACACCAGAATTACCCATTCTAAAGACTTAAACCTTACCTGTGATATACACAGGACATGCTGGAGAGATAGGTATGTATCCCAGAGACTACCCCCATCTATGGAACAGGCTCCCCATCCATGTGAAGCAGAGTTCTTCCCTAACTCAATTCAAGTGCAACTTGGACAATTGGATGAGAAACCAGAAATTCATGCCTGGTTTGGCACCTATGTCTCTAATGGACACAGGTAACTTGTAAACGATTCATCTCCCAGGCCCATTCTTACACTTATCAAGGATATCAGAAATTGTCAGAAATTTGGGATGCATGGCTAGGCTGAAAAAGGCCCTTGTGGTCATCAGCCTAGTAAACACCTATGAGCCTATGAACAATGATGGGTATGGTGTGGTAAGCTGGAGGCATATTTTTTGCAATTTTGTAGTAGCAGCATTGTAGTTTATTAAAGAAAGACAGGTTCATAGGTTCATAGGTTGGTACTGGGCTATCTGCCCGAAGGCATATATTATCCCAGCCATGTTGTGCGGTATTCACCGCCCCTTTAGTAGTTCCTTAGACCCTTGTACTAGCAGCTAGTACCCTTGGCCCCTATCTAGTAGTGCTGTTGGTGTGATCCCCAGTGTGAACTTTCTGTTACCCATCCATTCATCAAGGTTCCTCTTGAAGAGTGATAATGAGGGGCTCTGTCTTATGTAGATCGGCACCCTGTTACATAGTAAGGGAAGTCTCTGCAAAGGGAATCTATCCCTCCAGTATGTTCTATTCATTGTTGTGTTGAGGTTTATATCCCTAGAGTGTGTAGCTCGAGTAGATTTGGTTTTGCTAAGATGGAGCATGTTCAACAATTCTGGGTTGGACATGGCTCTGTACGTTAGACAGAGATTGCCTCTGAGAAAGCGGTATGCAACAGAGAACAGTCTTAGCTTTTTCAATCGTGCTGGATAGGGCAACTGTTTGAGGCCAGTAATCCTCTTGGTTAGGTACCTCTGTGGTCTCTCCAGCTACTGGAGATGCCTAGCCAGGTACATTCCAATTGGTGGATTGTACTCAATAATGGGTCTGATGAGGGAAGAGTAGAGGGGCACCATTACATCCTTAGATCTTGATGCGAACCCTTTCGTGATTAGACTGGTCACATAAAAGGATTTTCTAACCACTTTGGCAACATGGTTATCAAAGGAAAGCTGACTATCTACTTGGGTCCCTAGATTCCTTATTTCTTCTTCAGATTTCAGGGGATTACCTCCTATGTTGTAGTTTGCGGGTACTCTGTTTTTTCCAAAGGGGATTACTACACATTTTTTTGCATTTAGCTTGAGACCATGACTTTGACACCATGCAGCAGTCTCATTTAGGCCCTTCTGGAGGATCTCCATGTCAGCCAGAGACTCTATTATAGCACCCAGTTTACAGTCGTCCACAAACTTAGTCAGCCATAGCCCTTCCATGCTTGCCTGTACTTCTGAGAAGTATATGCCAAACAGGAGGGGACCCAGGACAGAGCCCTGAGGCACACCACTCGTTACTGGTCTGGATTCGGACATAGATCCCGCTACTCTTACTTTATGGAATATGTCTGAGAGCCAGTTTGCGATCCATCTTGTGACATAAGGATTTATGCCCAGGCTGGTGAGCTTATCAATAATACCTGAATGGGGAATGGTGTCAAATGCTTTAGCAAGGTTAAGGTAAGCAGTGTGTACCTCCTTTCCCTTATCGATAGCCTGAGTAACTGTCTCAAAGAAATCCACCAGGTTCAGGAGGCATGATCTGCTCTTGACGAAACCGAACTGTGTGGGGTCCAGCGACGGAGGTTCCCAATCTCTCCATTTATGAGTTCCATAATGATTCACTCCATAGCCTTACAGATCAGACTGGTCAGGCTTATTGGTCGGTAGTTCCCAGGGTCAGTTGTGGCCCCACCCTTGTGTAGTGGGACCACCGTTGCCGTGCGCCATTCTATGGGCACATATCCTGTGGAGAGGCTGAGACTGAACAGGGTATTAAGATGCAGGGTTAATTCCATTTGGCGCTCGCGTATGACACAGCCAGGGACACCATCTGGTTCCATGGAGGCAGTGTTTTTAGCTTTAGATAGAGCCTTATTAACCAACGTATCAGTAATAATTGGATTTACATAATCCCCTGGAATGGTAATAGGCCCTGTAGGTGGTGAGGGGGGGGGGATTTGCACTGAACCTGTCAGCCAAGATGTTGGCAATGTCAGAAGGGTCAGTGTATTGTGTTCCATTTTGTACTAGCTCAGAACAGACCTGAGCATTGCCATTTAAGTTTTTGACGTACCCATAGAAGGCCTTATGGTTATCCTTGGCAACCTTGGCAAATTTCTTTTCAAAATTAGCTTTAGTTGACTTGATGAGTGAAGGCTTGTGAAGATAGGAGTATAGTAAACGTGAGAGGGATGTATTAAAGGATACAAAATATAGTATATTTATATTAAAGAATATTAAAGGATTAATGCTGCTTTGCTCCTGGGCCTTCTCTGATTTGTCTACCTGATATTTTGATGGGAACCCCTTTAATTTTAATTCTGGGCCTTAGTATAGCTTGACTTTCTTTTGTGTGGAGTTGCTGTACATTTTATCCAGGATATCTACCAAGAGAAGACTTTCATAGCTACTGACCTCAGCAACATTTATTTTATTATTTATTTTATTTGCTTTTGTTCACCAGGAACGTCCACTGGACTGAAATGAGGCCATTTTCAGTGGAGGCCTAGGGAGCAAAGCTCCACAAACATAGCACAAGATAGTAATCTTTAGTTAAACACAGATTACAAAGAATAAAATCTAAAACTCACTTAATATACAATTTTGGAATCATGGTAAAGTAAACATTACATGCTAAATGGCACTTTTTTATTTTTTTAAGCAATCAGGACACACCTATTATGCATTTATACAATTTACTTGGTGTAGGGAACTAACTATATCATGGTTTTGTTAGAAGAGTAGATGATAAAATCAGATTTGTTGATAGTGGTATTTTGGGGAGGGGGAGGAGCTTTTGTTAGGGTTAAGAGCCAGATGGTTATTGGTCATCCATAATTCAGTTCTGGAGAAAGCATTTTGTGTCATAGAAAGAAGTTCTGAATTTGAGAAGGCAGAGCAGATGATTGCAGAGTCATCTGCATATTGAAACACAATACTGTGAGGGAGAGCAGAGTGAACATTATTAATGAAAATGCTAAAGAGCAGAGGCATTAAAATGGACCCTTGGGGGACACCAGTAGAAGTAGTGAGAAAAGGTGAGTGGCAGTGTAGCCATTTTGATTGCTGTCTGTTTGGAAGATAGTTGGCAAACCAGTCTAGGACAGGAGTGGACATGCCTAGGTATGATATTTCTGAGAGGAGGAGAGAATGGGAGATGGTATCAAATGCATTTGAGACATTAAGAAAGAGTGCAGAAACAAGTTTACCTTCATTACAGCCATGGTTAATGGTGTTTAAGAAGGATAGGAGAGCAGTAGTGGTGCTGTGTCCAGGCCGGAAACCATGTTGAGTAGTGGAAAGAAGTTGATTTTGGATTAAGTAATTCATAAGTTGGGTATGAATACATTTACCATAATTTTAGAGATGGGGATAGTATGGCTATGGGACAGAACTTAGAGATGTCAGTGTTGGTACCACCTTTGTGTAGGGGGAGGATATAGGCTCGTTTCCAAATGGAGTGTACATGGGATTCTAGGATAGATCTGTTTATGAGAGTACTAATGGGATAATATATAGATCTAGCCAAAATATGTAGATACCTTGGGGGTAGGTTTTCTGGGGCAGTGCGGCCAGATTTGAGCTTAAGCAGAAGTTTAGTTATGGTGTTGGTAGGACTAGGAGAGAAAGGAAAAGGTTGGGATGAATAGTTTATTGAGGGGTACTGAGTTGGTATTGGGTTGTGAGTGTGGCTAGTTTGAGGAAAAGTGGTGGCAAGTTTGGATAATATTACCTTTGGGGACAAAAGCACAAGAGGTAAGAGCATTTATTTTAATTAATAAATAATAATTTTGTGACATTTTTTAGACTGAACAAGCTATGGACAGATTCCTATGTGAATATGAAGAAAACAGACTGACAGTCCTTGGAATGAATATATAATAAAAGCAACTTTTTGACAGACTAAAAAGAAAATACATAATACAATTTAAAATAGAAATGGAAAAACAGACTTTAAAAGAACATTTAAAACATAAATTGAAAAAATAGACATTTCAAAAGTTTATGACTACAGGGATTTATGGACTGGGGTATGGGATTATAATGTTATACTGAAAATAGAAATGGGTAAAACTGTATATATCTCAAATGTTATAAATGTGGATGGTAACATGGTATTGGGAAATACTTGCGGTAACCAAAACATGTTATTTTTGTGGAAAATGACATTTATTTAATAGCTGTGATAAGAAGAAAAGATATATGTGATAAAACAGGACATGGAGCAAAATAATGTGAACTTGGATGTTATAAATATAAAAAATGGGGCATTTATGCATGGTTTGCAAAAAAAGGAGGATGAGCTAAATATTATAGATCAGAGTAAAGAAAAAGAGAAAGAAAGATTGAACATGGAATAGAAATAGCCAAAAATGTGGAAAAAGGGAGATGCTGAAAAAGATTATGAAAGAGAAGAATTAGAGATGAAATCAGATGTCAGTGTTAAAGTAGATAAAAGACAGGAAATTGTAAGTGGAATGAATTCTATTGGAAGAACAGTTAAAGACAGAAAAAGCAAACTTAAAGCTATTAATATAAAGGAAAAGAAGAAAGTAAATGAATGAACCCCCAGATTTAATAAAACCCATGTAGGCAAAGTATAGAGCTTACATGGAAGTTACCGTGTCATTGTACACGGTTCCCCATTTGTAGCATGCCATGCATATTAATGATGGCATGTTGCTGAAGGAAGACTGCTAGACAGGGTTCCAGGAAAGCAAATAGTGTTGGAAGAAATAGCCAGGGAATTGTTACGGCTAGGCTTGTATAGGCCCCAGGACCGATAGCCTAGTACCGACCTATGAACCTATGAACCTATGAAGGCCTTAGAACAAGGTTATTGAATCAGTGCAGGGAGTGTGTTACTAACTGCATCTGCAGATGAGTAACACACCCCTCACTGTCCAAGTGCATTATATCAATGTATTTAATTTGCATTTTTTTATTTTTTTATTTTAAGTTTGCATGGCACAGCATGGAGTGCAGAAATTGACACATGCCAGACATCTAAAATAGAAACAAGATGCATTTCATTTATGATTTAAAGGTCATGTTTAAGCATAGCTTAGCGGGTTTGCGCGGTGCGATGTGGTGCTTAGCACTGCTTAAAGTTAACTCAGAGGTATAAGTAAAAGTATAGCAGCATTCAACACAGCTAAGTGGGTAGAATTACAACCTAATGTGCAGTAAGTGCAGGGTTTGAATACGTGGGAGTGAAAGTAAGCATTTATTTTCCAAAGACAAATTATTAAAATTATTTTTAAATCTGATCTGCTGTGGTCAGCTAAGCTCTGCTAAGCCCTGCTAAGCCCTGGTAAGCACTGCTTAATCAATCTGTGTTTATGCACTGCTTGGCAGTGCTTGGCACCGCTTGTCCATGCTTAGCTGGTATGCACACTGCTAAGCACTGCTTACCTGAGCTGAGCTGGTTTGCGCAGTGCCAAGCAACATGTTGCATTTTTAAAAATTGCCCAATTCTGTGTAAGGGCAGAAAAACAAGCTATATTAAACTCAGCAAGCAGGAATACAGCATAACCAATTGGAGTTTGAACTGTGCGGCAACTATGGCTGGCATTAGAGAGGGTGCACATTTTCAGGCACAGTGTTGGGGCATTCAGAAATCCAGGGTCATGGTTGAACTCCTGGTGAAAGACCATGAAGACCGGCTGCTGCAGGGACAGTTCCAGGGCTCAGAGTACAAGGTGGAGGCCTGAGATTGGCTGGCACATGATCTCAGCAGTGCTACAGGTGTCCCCCCACACAGGTGGGCAGGTCCATCACCACTATGCTGACCTAAAGCATCACAAGGAGGATCTTCTGGCCACCTGGTTCTGGGGAGCTCAGGCTGAGAATGCCCCACAAGTTTTTGAGTACTATTATCATTGTTTTACCAATACCTAATCTGAATATTTGATAGACAAGTATGCATAATGGTGTGCTTCTCTCCCTACAGCAGTAGAGGAGAGAGCTCACAAAATAGAGGTGTATGCTGAGCACTTGGCCAGGATATGATGTGAGTGTGCTGAGTACTGATCAATTTGCAATCTATGGTGAAATAAGTGAAAAAGAGTAAAGCATTAACTGCCAATAGGCATATACAGTAAAGATTTTTGTATTGCAATAAATGTGGATTTAGACCTGTACTGCAATAAGTAACTATTGCCAACTATACTGCAAAAAACAGGGAAGACTAAAGCATTAACCCTAATAAAGTAACTGAAATAAAGTTTCTACTGCAATAATTGTAGAATTACAGCTGTATTGCAACACCTGTATTACATCAACTGTTTTTCAATAAAATCTTGAAACTATACCAGTAACTGCATGAAGGTACCCCTAATAAAGCTCTGTTGTGCAATATGTGTGTAATTAGGGCTGTTTTGCATGAAATTGATTATGACAACTGCTCTGAAATAACATGAAATAATATCACTGCCCGCCTCAAGGTTCTAACCATTACTCTTTCAAAAAATCTCTTCACTCACACCTAATATCCCAATGGGAATGCTCCTGCTCTCTCCCCACATAACAAATGATATCAAACTCCTGTTCCCTTCATTCCATGGAAAACAAACTCCTTTTTCCCTTCATTCCATGCCTTAGATCCCTTCTATCTCTCTTTCTCTCTTCTCTCTCAATCTTATTCTCATCAAAAACTTTCTCCTTCTATCATCTCTCCATATACTTATATTCCAGTACTTATATGTTTGTTGTAAATAATGCATCAATCTGTTACTACTTATATGCGAATTGTAAACAATGAATCAGACTGTAACTATGAACTGTATGTTCCTAAGAAGAAATGCCTCTCAGCTGTACAATGCAATGTTCCATTGCCAGTCAGTTTTAACTCCAACCTCATCACTAGTGTGTATTATTTGTAATGTTTGCTGTATTAATTGTAAATGTTTTGCTCAAAACTACAACCCTTGTATAAATATAATCTTTAAACTATTGTAACCTAGATTGTGATTGGAGCTTTTCTCCCCAGGACTCCATTGAAAACAGGTTCAAATGGCCCAATGGACTATCCTGGTAAACCAACTGCAAATAAAATAAAAATAAAATAATGTATAGCTGATAAAGAGTGTTATGCAATAACTGCACCTTCAGAGTTGTATTACAAGAAAGGAATTATGACACTTGTTCTGCAATAACATATGAGGAAATAGTAATAACACCTAAGTATTGTGTATATCAGGATTGTCTTGTGTTAACCATTGTATTTCAGCTATATGCATTCAGGATCCGAGGTACCGTGTTGCAGGCAAGTATAACAGTGTAATAGCTGTAGACTGCAAATATGCTATCAGCAACTATATATGGGTGAGGTAGCCAACCCAGGAATCAGATATGGTTTGTAGACTTCACAAATATTTACACTAACAATATATTGTGTACATCTGCATTCTATGTAGTAATGTATATTTTGCCTACTATCTCTGTCATGCATGAATCTCATGCATGTGTGTTCAAATGTCACTGCAGTCTAATATAAAACTGTAGCACTATTACCAGGTCATATGTTGTTTCCAGGTGAGCCCTAGACAAATATCAATCACTCCGTAATCAGCAATGACTCAGTAGCTTAGTTTGTTAAATGCTCTGTATGCAGTATGTTTTGCCAAACACAGACAAGGGTTTGAATCTAGTGCCATGTAGTAAGAAATATTACTGAATCTGTTACATATTGATGGCAGATGTTCTCTCCACAGGAAGTACAGGTAAATGGGTGAGGTAGCCCTTATTATGAGTAAATGATTTGTGTGTTCAGAAGTAACAGACTGTTAACATCATTGACCAGGGATGTGATAATACATCCTAAAATAAAGGCAAAAAGTACAATAATAATAATAAATGAAAATTCAATAAATAAAATGTGTAGTCTTGGTATGGCTGTATGCCTGGAGTGTCTGTGAAAGTTTGCTGAAGTTCTATCCCCATGGCTGCCAAGCAAGGCATGATAGTTGTGTACTCTCTGTACTGTACACATACATGTCTCTCAAGTGTCACACTGACACAGATTGTAACTACTGTTGCATAATCCCTCTGCCACAGTTGTATCACTGGCATGTTTATGTCACTGGCAAAGTAACACTGCATCAGTCCACAGTACACCTTGGTAGTTATATAGGTCCTCCTGATGCATACGTTTTCTCTGTAGTTCTGTACCTGCAGGTGTTACTGCTTGGCCCATACTGTCCCATGCAGATAGCTTGAAAAGTGTGCACATGCTACAGCAGCTAAAGGGCACTGTTATACATAAAGGAAGGACAAACATGTAGAGTAGATAGCAGTACTGTTGTAAACTATATAGCCTATACTGATATTAATTGACTATCTTTCTCTCCCCCCTTTATCTTCATCTAAATTTATTATCGTTATTCATTGGTTACGGTTTACTATTGACATATGTTGTTATGTTGTTCTATAACCCTTATTTTGGGGCATGTGTTTTATTATTGTTATGTACCACAATGGTTACATATTAACATATCTTGTTGGATTACCTATTTTGTTGGCTTTATGCTGTAACTGTTACTGGCATGATGTTAATATACTGACTGTTATCTGATTTATTGCTGTGTTCCATATAATATGCATTGACATGTTACTGAGTTATTTTCAATGTTGTGGCATGCTGTTATAACTAACAAAATGTTTTCTTCATAACTAACTTATACACATTGCTATAACTCTATCACCACAGCACGACAGGGTAGGTTGGTTCTTGCTGATCTGCCTGCCCTACCTCAACTGGCTGTGGCACCGGGTACGAACCCATCTGGGACCCAAGCTGGTGGTGTCTCCTCTGCTGGCCCTGCATCAATCTCAGGTGGAACCACCTTAGGGGATGGGGCCCGTCCCCCCGGGAATGGTACTGGAGGGGCAGTAGTCACCCAAGATGGACTATCGGCCACTGTGTGCAGGATTATGCATAGGAGCTATGAACAACTCCCGTGCTGGATTGAGGGCAGACTCAACAACCTGGTGGGGCCTGATGGCCCTGGCACTCAGCCTCCAGCACAGCCACCTTCAGGGCAGGGAAGGAGCAGTGTTGACTGTCCATGGGTATGGATCTCAGTCACACTGCTGCCATCTGGAGACACATGCACCTCAGATTCTACAACACCCTCCCCAGCCAAGGTGTTTATCCCCCTTATGTGTCACACACCACCCCTGTATGGTCTCTTGTCTGTCTTGTCTGTCTGCAAATGCAACCTCTCCTACCTAATGTACCTCCCCACATGTACCTACATCCCTTCCCCAACATTCCACTCTCTCCTTAATAAAAAAAAAAAAAAAAAAAAAAAAAAAAAAGGCACCTGTCTCACAAAAAATAGTGCCTCATACATAGCTCTCCATTTCTCATATGTGTCCACTGGACACAACTAATTAGGTCCAACTGACTTGACAGCACATTTATGTTGTCCCTTCCCCTCTCTCTGGGGATTGAAGGTCCTAATTCATGTCCAAAATCTGTAAAAATGCTCAGCTGTTCCTGTACCATAAATGGAAAGCTGTGATCCTTTCCTACACCCTTCCTGCACATCCCTACCTGCCTTACAGTATGTTTTCCCCCTACTTTCCCCCATTTCACCTTTCACCACTGTCCTATCACCCCTTTTTCTTTCACAAACCTGCTTAAATATGCCTAAATAATCTTAAATGTTTCTGACAGTGTTAGACACATCTGTACATTAATCACCCCTGCCACATATTGAAACTTGGCCCCTGTTAACTACAGCACAGTGCATTAGCCCACTAGGCCACTCAGCTCTTACTTGGAAGAGGTGTTTTAGCAAAATATAGTGAATGCCACTGACAGACTGCAAGTACATCTAATGGGAAAAACAGGAGTGTCCCTGGGACTCTGATGCAAAAGTACACCAGCACAGAGACAAATAAATAATAATGGCTGTATGTGAGGCCTGGGATAGCAGGTAATTGCACCCATTTATCAATAACATCTTTAAACACACCTGCTAAGGCAGCAGTGGCAAAGTACATGTGTAGAACTGGACAATGCTGCACAACAACTGCCTTTGAAAGCCATGCACATACTGATGGATGCAAACAATGCGTGTCACAGACAGTATGTATGCACATATATTTTGCAAATACACCTACTGCAACACTGACTCAGTAGCTCAGTCTGTTAAATGTCTTGCATGTAATATATTTTGCCACCTACAGTCTTGGGTTTGAATCCACTGTGTTACACATCAATTACATTCTTGTGAACACAAGTAATGATTGAGTCATGCAATTTTAACAAACACAGGTTGCTGCTACTTACTTAACGTCTATCCATGTTTGCAAGTCAAAGGCCTGTAGATAGGGACACACTACATATTCATATAGCCTAACTATATGTCACCTACGACTCTGTGATTGGCACTGTTACATAACAGATGTACCTTAAGCACATGCCTTAAGTGGACTGCAAAGGGTATCCTCACCCTGACTCTGCTGTGACAACAGAGCTGATGCTGCTGCTTCAGTTACATCTACAGCTTGCTGTCCTCCAAAGTGTTCACACTCTCCCGTATGTGTCCTAGACTGCAGCATCAGCTGCAGTCCTGGACATATGCAGCGGAATCTTAAGCTAACTGCTACAGACCTACCATAACTCATAACCCCCTAGAACAAGGGATCCATACAAAGGACAGAAAGGGTGTGGGGTAAAGGTCCGGCAACAGGAACATGTTTCACAGTTTGCTCTTACAAAGACAGTGAACTGATGCAATATCAGCTACTGCAGCAGCATGTATATTCTGACACGCATGATGTCTGACACTGACATGTCTCTCTCTCTCTCTCTCTCTCTCTCCTTAGTGACCTCAACCCACAATGTTTAACACTGAACTGCCACATAATCACAGTGTCATGGGACAATGGCTAAACATATCACACAAAACTGTGGACATACCTCATAAATCTCAAGAGTGGACAGTATTTGTATCTATCTCTGTGATATTGTAGTTTCCGCACCTCACTAATGTCCATCTCAAAGACTAATAAAGGGGCCAAGGCCTAAGTGAAGGTCTTAAATATTGCACTGTGGTACCATGTCATTGACTAAAGAAAGTGCAACCCAGCTGATTTGGATGCAATTAGCAAGTCTGAGCCACAGATTGGTGCACAGGCAATTACCCGTTAATGGGCATTACCTACAACTGCCTATGGGGAACAGGTCTGTATGTTGCTTTACTCAGACAGGCATATGGTTTAGCAAGCTGTTTGCAGTGAATCTGGTCAAAAAAGGATTACTTTACTCTATCAGGTATGTAAAACATGTCCCCATATAATGGGATGCAGATGGGAGGATGGAGGTATGGGGAAAAGGAATTACAACAGTAGGCCTGTAGTACATCTATGGCATTGACACATTGGTGATATTCTGCTGTCCAACAGCTACAGGCATGCCTCTCAACTGCCCCTTCTTTGAATCAAATCACAGCTCTGCCCCTGTAACTCCCTCCTGCAATGGTTGGCTCTTGTAGGAAAGCTAGTGGATCAGGAGTTAGACATACTGACAGTAAGTAAGGGTGTATACAGCTGTAATATCAAATGATGTACTGTAATTCACCTCCTCAGTCTGTCAATGTCACAAGGAAATAGTTCAGACATTGTAAAGGTGTCCCTGACTGTTCCTGATGTACTCTGGCTAGGTCACTGTTTTGTTGACATTCGTACCTCACTGCTTGAGAGCTATGGCTAACATACCTGTCAACACCTTACAGCAGGAATTCAGGTCATTGCCATTATTAGTGGGGGGGACATAGACCCAAATTCATGAATGTACATACTGGCCACACAAAGTAAGAATATCAATAGACCTACAGATATTCCTGAATCATAACTGTTTTCTGAGGGGTCTGGCATGTGACAGCCAGATTCACTATATTCTGACAACAACCATCAATGATTGACCAACCGTTTGCCAGCCATCCACATGTTTGTGCCAAAAGGACCATGTCTATGAGGCACATGTTCACATTCTGCAAACATCTGTGTAGTGGAGAGGTATGATGCCTATAGGGAAGATATACTACAGTAAATTTGCATTGCTGTCTGTCATTGTGGCACACTGGTGTTGCTGGACTGTCCCCTTATAGTTGTAATAGCACACAGCTATTTGTCTGACAGTGGCTGTATGACATAGTAGTCGGACTTTGCCCGTAGGGGACACACCACAGTAGACTGCAGTGATGCATGTAGAGACATACAGCAGACTTTGTCACAGCACGCAGGGACATAACCAGTATTGCTACTATCTTGGTGATAGCCACACATGTAGTGTATTGATAGACTGTGGGGTATGGCATGAGGGAGTGGTGGATAGCACAGCCCATTTTGGTTCTGCAGGTTCTCTACACAGTGGATGTCCATGTATCTGGTCCTGTGATGTGTTCTTCTCTTGTTTTCTTTCAAGAATGATGTATCGCAGGAGGCACCCACCATTTCTAGCCACAAAAAATAAGGTTCTCCTGGATGGCCTCAGACTGCATCATAACATTCTGGTGTTCAAGAGTCACCAAAATCATGACCAACATGCAGCACTGTGAGCTGACCTCACCACTGCAGTGAACCAAATTGGCCAACAGGAAAGGACCTATGAGTAGGTTTGACATCGGGCCACAGATATGGTCAGTGCTGCATGGCAAAGGGCAGATGCAGTGTCCAGAGACTGTGCTGCCACTGGTGGAGGGCCTACAACAGAACAACCACTCTCAGCCACAGAGGAATTCCCAATGAACTTGAGATCAACCACCAGCTCCCAGGCATCCACCACTCCATACATCCTGGAGTTGGGTGCCACAGCATCCACATCACAGAGCGTCCGGGTAAGCTGCCTGTGTTCTTCATTGTAATACTGTATCAGTCATTGTGGCAGGCTCTGTATACCAATACATGGGTGTCAGGTCTATCTGCATTGGAGGGGGTTTATTTAATGTACAGTTTTGCACACATACTCAGAATGTCAGCAATATAGGCAGTAACACATGAACTACCGCACATGTGGATATATGCCATATTACCTTGTAACACTGCAACATGTGGTATTGCTGACAATATTTCTCCCTCACATTTTCATAGGTATGTCAGGTGTGGCTGGAGTCCAAGGTCCTGTACCTGGTATATGTGATACTGCTTTACAGATCATATATACCCTAAGAATGTTAAGAGCTGCCATGTTTCCCTAGGCACAACTGTTATGCTTAGCCAGAGTAGAAAAGTTTTATGTTCCATTTCGGAGGAGTTAACTGAAGTGCATAGAAAGGGTAATCACAGCTGTGTATTTGCAGGAACATTTACATATTTGTACTTATTGTTAAGCAGGACTATGCAGCCTGCTATACAAGAGACAATCACTCCAAGATGCCTGCTCAATCACAATAGGGAGATGGTATGTACATGAGGCACTAATACTGCAACTGGCATATTATGCTCAAGAAAGGTGAGTGGGTTTAGGTGTAGGTCTGTCAGATACACTGTCATATTGCTTATCCACAGGTGTAGTATACTAGCAATGTTAACCAGATGTAGCTGCAGTGCATGTTATAAAGGGCCTGTCTTGTCTGTGTATGTTGCTGTGTGCTATGCATGGGATCAGAAATATGATGTTTGCTGTGTAATGCAGTTATGGCTCCTCACCTGTATGTGTCTGTGTGGATTACCATACATAATAGTACAAGTAGTAATGTACTGATTTTGCCATCCTCCTCACAGGTGAACATGAGGATTGGAGTCTGTCCACCTCACAACTTGATGTCAGTATCTCATCGGACTCTGATGATGATGATGGCTGTAGTCAGCCACAGATGAGGTTATTGTGGGCTGAATCTGTCCCAGGGGTTGACATCTCACTGCCTCCTCCACTGTCCCTGCACACAGTCAGTATGCCTATACATACCCAGTCCCCTGAGGCCACAGACATTGCACAGTTAGAGGGTGGTGACGTTGAACAGGACAGTGTGGCAACTATGGCATCAGTGAGTGTAGCACTGGCCATAGCCAGAGAGTTGATGAAGTCCCACTCAGGCAGATTGACAGGGGTGCTCAAAGGATAACTGCTGCCCATCCACCACTTGTCACAGGTGTCACATCATGAGTCACTCACCGCATGGAGGCACAAGCATGTTCCGAATGCAACACCAGATGGATGCTCACGTTTATGGATACAGCACAGTCTGACATCCACGACAGTTTCTGCCACATTGGTTATGCCATGGATCATTTCACTGATGTAGTGGACAAACAGTGGGCTGAGACAGTGTCAGTCTTTCACTGCATGCTGTCTGTGCCGGAACATCTGGTTGGAATAGGGTATCAGACATGTGGATGTAGGTCTGCAACACCATCCTGCTGCTCCTTGTGTCTCTGCACACTCACACTCCCATAGTGGCAGTACCTCCAGCACTACAGAAGGAAATGTGCTGTCCACACCACAACATGGCAGGCCATGGGAACAGGGTCCTTGGTGGTTCCAAGGGGGACACAGGCACAGCAGACAGCATTCACCATCAGCTACCAGCACTTCATCTGATCCTGGCCATGGTGGTGCAAATGCCACTCCTGGCAGTGCCAATTCCCATGTTCATGGCCAGAGATGGTGAACTGTCCACTCTGTCATGTACGGTCCACTGCTGCCCAGCATACACATGTTTAGGGCTAGCACTGGGCTTGACTGTGTACATGCACACACTCAGACATTACTGTCACATGCAGGTGACCAACAGACACACATGGCACTTCACCTTGGCCCATCTAACCAGCACATCTCCCTGACTCGCACACATTCTGTCAACTGTTGGGCACAGCCTAGGCCTCTGGTACCCCCGCACTACACTCTGTGCATGTGATGATACCTATGCTACATCCCTGCCATCCATGCCATTGATGCAGGGACATACAAATATGTGTCTGATGCACAGGGTGACTACATTACTTTACATATAGTTGTGTAGTGCAGTGTTATGCCATGGCAGGTGTTGTGGATCCTGACAGGTGCTGTATGCTAGCATGTGTCGTGACTACACATCAAGGCTTGTGTATCTTTGTTGCATGATGTTAGACGGGTGATAGTGTTACAGAATGACAGGTGTCTCACAGACCTGTGTATGTTCTTGTTCCAGGGATCTGAGTGGCTAAGTTGTGGAGATGTGTCCAAAATACAGTTGCATAGGACAGCATGGCAGCACAGCAGAAATATGACATTGGCAAGATACGGCTGTATAAGTGTATGGTTACCTAGGTGCATATGTGTAGAGCAGTGTATGAGGAACAGTGGGGGCAGTCAGCGTAATCATGCATGCATACCCTGTGACAAGGTCTACTACCCCTGGTACTTGTCACCTAGGTGTTCTGTACATGCAATTCTAGGTGGTGGTGGATAGCAGTTATGCCTAGGTAGATGTGGGCTATTTAGGGCCAGAAGCTAGTCACAGGGCAGTAAAATGCATGACCATTGCACATAAATTGCACATATACATACTGCTGCAAGGGAATATATTTGCATACACACACACACACACACACACACACACACACACACACACACACACACACACAGTTGGCTTATGTGAGATTAAACCCTCTATCTTTATTTTATTTTATTTTACATTTGTTAACCGGGCTAGTCTAACTGGATATATTTCCATTTTCAGTAGAGGCCCAGGGAGAAAAGCTCCAGTAGTAAACAATTTGATTATAAATTTGAAATACAATACAAATAATGCAAATTTTAGTTAATACATAGTAAATGAAAGTAGTTCAATAAAAAATACAAGAAGCAGTGATAAAAAATGGAGATTAAAGGTGGTATTTACATTAATATAAAAGTGACAAAGGTATGTGTTAAATTATTTACACTAATAAAAGTGACAAAAGCGTGTGATAAGTTATAAAATAAGATGTTCTGTGATAATCAGCAGGATAGATTCCACCAGTATGTTCCACTGTGTTCACCAGTTCCAGTTCTGCTTCAAAAAGTATGCATTAAAGTTTGGAATAAATAGTAGGAGGCGGAAATAATATTAGCAAAACCAGGAGGTTAGTCAGGGTTACTGCAGGGGCATAACCAGGTTGTTTTAAGGTGTCTTTTGAGGTTTTGTTTAAAGAGAGGCAAGGAAGAAAGGGACGTTAGTTCATTGGGAAGTAGGTTCCAGTTTCTTCCCACTGTGTTAGAAAACAGGGAATCACCAGCCGTGTTGTTAGTCTTGGTTATGCTAGCTAGAAGTTTGCTAGAAGAGCGTAGGGAGTTTAGATTTTTATAGGGGGTTATGAGATTGGATAGCATAGGAGTGCTGTTAGGTTGATAAAATATCTTGTGGGCAATGGATAGTTGGGAGATTTTCAGATGGTTTTGAAGTTCAAGCCAGCCTAGCTGCATTAGATTTAGACAGTGGTGAGTTCTAAAGGGATTGCCAGTGGCAAATCTGGCGATGCTGTTGTAGGCATGAGCTAGTTTGACAAGGTTATTTTTTTTGAGGTTAGTGTATATGGGAGAGGCGTATAGAAGAGTTGAAATTAAATGGGAGTGTGCAATCTTGGTTCTGGTTATTGGAGTTAGGAAAGTTTTGATTCGATATAAGGAGCCTATTTTTCTGTTGACAGTTTTTATGGTATTATTTATGTGGATATCAAACATAAGGTTATTGTCAATAATAATTCCTAACAACTTGGTGGTAGAGTCAGGGTATATAGTTGTGCAATTATTGGAAATGACAGAGAAATCTATAAGGGAAGACTTACTGGTGGGTGTAAAGAGAAGGAGCTTGTTTTTTTTTTTAGCACTGAGAAGGAGGCAACGTTTTGTGAACCATGTTTCAACTGTGTTGAATACATTCTGAGTTAGAGAATGTAGTTCAGATGGGGAGCTTGCTGAGCACATTAATATTGAACCATCTGCATATTGAATGCAGGTGGCTTGTGGGATTGCTACATGGAGGTCATTGATAAAAAGAGAAAAAAGAAGTGGGCCTAGAAAAGAGTCCTGAGGGACTCCGAGTGTGACTGGTAGAAGGGATGATATATTATTTTCTCAGAGTACTGCTTGTTGTCTATTGGTTAGGTAGGACCTGAACCATTTAATAGCCAGAGTAAAGGGAGAAGGATTCAAGAATGTTGATAAGAAGGGCATGGTTTACCATGTCAAATGCTTTTGAGAGGTCAATAAAGAGTGCAGATGACAGGTTGTTGTTATTGCGATTTCTATTTATAACATCTGTAAAGGATAACAGGGCAGTAGTGGTGCTATGTGATGGCCTAAAACCATGCTGGCACTTAGCTATTGTGTTATTTTGAGTTAAATGGTTTAAAAGTTGTTGGTGAATGCATTTTTCCATGATTTTTGCTAAGGGTGATAAAAGAGCTATTGACCGATAGTTAGAGTAATCATTTGAGTTACCACCTTTGTGAAGGGGGATAATCTGGGAGATTTTCCAGATGTCTGGAACAATTCCTTCCTTAATGGTTCTGTTTATGAGGATGGATATGGGATAGGAAATTACTTTGGCTGCTTATTGGAGGTATTCAGAAGGTAGCTGGTCGGCAGAAGGAGTACAAGGCTTAAGTTTTTGGACGAGTTTGTAGATGAGAGTGGTAGAGATTGGTTGCATATAGAATGTTGGTAGAGTGCTGGGTATGGAGGTAGGAAGGCTTGAATTGTCTGGAGTAAGTTGACTAGCTAGTACTTGTATGGATTCTGTAAAGAAGGAATTGAAGGCATTGGCAATTTGATGGGGGTATCTGGGTCTGCCTGAAGTGGGGTAGGTGTACGAGAGTGCCCTGGGGAAAGGAGTTTATTGATACTAGACCAAAACTTCTGGGGGTTGTTTTGGTGATTTTGCTGTAGTTTACAGTAGTAGTTCTTGTTATCCATGAGTATTGTCTTTTTGTACTATTTCTTAGTTGCTTAAAAATTTGTTGATCAGAAATATTTTTGTTAGCTCTCCACTTAGCCCAGGATTTATTCCTAAGTAAGATTTTTGTCTGGTTTCTTTGGAAAGCCAGGGGGCTGGTTTGGCCTTCATTCTGATGGACCTTTTGGGTGCATGCCTGTCAAGGATAGATAGGAATTTAGAGTTTAGATAATTGACAGCCTCTTCAAGTGGTAGAGTTTTTAAAGGGTTCCAGTCACAGGTACTTAGCTCATTTTGGAATGATACTGGGTTGAAGTGTTTGTTGGTACGTATGATTCTGTATTTGGGGGGAATTGAGATATCATTTTTATGCCTAAGGATGTAGGTTAAAGTATGATCACTAACATCGTCAGGTAGAGTTCCTACGTTGTAAGTTTGTTTTTGTCTATTTATAAGTATCCAGTCTAGGGTGCTCTCTTTTTTGTTTGGTTTATTGATTCTGGTTGTAGAGGTGATAGCTTGACTGAAGCCATGAAGGTTGATATGGGAGGTAGGATTATCGGCATTGACAGTTTTCCAGTCAGTATTAAAATCACCAAGTATAATAGTTTCTTGGGGGTAAGTTGAGGACACCCAGCTTAGAATATTCTCTATAGTACTGATATTACTCTATCTATCTAGTAGTACACATTATAGAACAAAGTACTTATCACATGCACCACAGCATTTACCTGTGATTAGAATGTCAGACAGTGCTGTTAAGGTGAATGACTTCAGCAGTCCTTGTAAAGTAAGCCAATGGAGAGGCTGGCAGATAGTCACAGGGCCTTAAAAAGTATAACCATTGCACAGAGGTAGGCCATACAGGCATATCTTTACAGCTGCAATGGGGTATATGCATACAAATACAGACACACACACAGAGTTCACTATTGTGAAATTAGAGCCCCTACCTATCTAGTAGTACAGACTATAACACAAAGTATTTATCGCATGCACCATTGAGCTTACCTGATATTATGTTGTCAGCCAGCACTGTTAAGGTGGATGACAACAGCAGGTGTTTTAAGAGAGGCCAATGGTGAAGAAGATGCTAGTCACAGGGACTTAAATGAATAACCACTGAACAGACATAGGCCAGACAGATATCCCTGTACTGTTCTAGGGCAAAAATCTACACATAAACACACACACACACACACACACACACACACACACACACACACACACACACACACACACACACTCACACAAAAGGTGGTTGATGTGAGATTAGAACCCCAAACCTCCCTACTATTACAAATTATTGCTCACAGTATTAATGCACATGCCACAGGTTATATCTGCTGTACATGTGAATGCAGCCACAGTACTTGTGGGCTACACAAAGTGGCCTTGTATTACACAGCATGTGTGGCCTGCAGAGTGAACCTGCTTGATGCTGCTATTGTATCTAGTATCATAGCATGGTGGGATACCTGTTAATACCCCTGCTACATGTGTACAGTTACCAGTATCGCCATGTCTGGCCAGTGACAATATAGTCTTTCCAAGTCCTGCAATGTAACCATTTCACATTACACCACCTGCTCACTGCCGTCTGTCTACAGGGTGACATTCCACAAGCACAGGTGAATGGATTATGTCATTATGCGGCCTTGGTTTGCTACCATCAGACAACTGTTTTGTGTGTGTGTGTGTGTGTGTGTGTCTGTGTGTGTGTGTGTGTGTGTGTGTGTGTGTGTGTGTGTGTGTGTGTGTGTGTGTGTGTGTGTGTGTGTGTGTGTACATAACCCCAGCATTCTGTGTGTAAGTGGGGACATTCGTATATCCGCACACACATATACACATATAGATATATATTTATATATATGTTCATAGGTTCATAGGGTCATAGGCGTGTACTAGGTTAATGGCCTTTACAAGCCTAGCCCATAGGATTACCCTGGCATCATGCCACCCGACCTTATTATAATGTAACAGGGATGTCAACTTAACTGTAGGTGTGTGTGTGTGTGTGTGTGTGTGTATATGTTTGCGCGCATTATGTAACTGTGTTATATAGATGTATGTGGAGATTATAAATCAGTCTACACATTTATACATTTATTTAGTTGCATATATATATATATATATATATATATATATATATATATATATATATATATATATATATATATATATATATATATATATATACATGTATATATGTATATATATATATATATATATATATATATATATATATAAACAGATATAAATATATGTGACACATACTGATAGAGTAATCATGTGTGAGTGGGATTGGGAGAGACAGATACGTATAGATAGCTGTCTGTATGCACAGACATATTTTCACATATTAGATTTTAGGCAAATGAGGCATCAGACATGGGCTCAAGTTAGCTAGGTTTAGAAGCATGCCCAGTGGGACTGTCAGTACTTACAAGGTGACTCCAGGCCAGACCTACTTGTACTCCAATCCGGGATTGCTGGTTGGCTTCTGCACCTGATACAACAGTCCAGCACCTTCCTGATATTTTTTCCAAGGCATTCCACAGCTGTTTGCTAAAGATAATATATGACCCATACCTTTCAAGTTTACAGATTGCAATATAATGTATAGAGTTTTGCATCCTATTTTTGGTACATTTTACATAGCATTCAGATTTTCTGTTAGATTACTGACAAATCATTACAGACTGACTTTAGGAAATGATGACAGACATTTGAGTTACTGACCCCATGCACACCAGGAAAGTCATGCTAATGCACAACCTGTTATTCTCTGAACTTTCCACATTTGTCTGGCCAATAGTTAATCCTTCTTATATTTTGGCTTTTGTCCCACTATTGTTCATGGCTTTGTCTAGATTTCCTGCTCTAAGTAGTTGAGAGCTATGATGTGTCTGGGGTACATGATGTAACACCACACCACCACCTCCAACCAAGGAAACCACAGTGAAAAACTTTTCTATAGCAAACTTCACCTTACTTAAGACAGAGATGGTAAGTTTCACAGCCCCCACGCTAAAGGATAAGTGTCCAAGAGCAGGAACCTTTACAAATGCACTCTATGAGCACCTACAAGGATGCATGGATCGTGCCATCCCTAGCAACACCAAGACTCACTCCCCTAAGAGAAGGAAACCAGTCTGGTGGACCCCTGCCATAAACAGGCTGTACAATAGAAGGAGGAAACTAGTTCAGAAAAAAGCAAATCCCAAGAAGGAAAGACATCCCTGATCAGTATCAGTAAGAAACTAATGTCCCTCATAAAATCCTCCAAGGCTAACTTCGAAAGAAAAATAGCCAAGGATTTGAAAGATAACCACAAAGCTTTCTTTAGCTATGTCAAGAATCTAAGTGGCAACTGGCAGATATGCTCTGAGCTAGTGCAAAATAGCACAAAATATACTGAACCCACTGATATTGCCAACATCCTAGCAGATAGATCCAGTGCAAACTTCACCCCCTCTCACCCCCAAAAGGGCCCACAACAATGCCGGAAAAGTGTAGTGTCCCGGAAATCACAGGCACACAGGTGAAAACAGCCCTTTAAAAAGCCAAAAGCATAGCATCAGCGGGGCCAGATGGTGTCCCAGGCTGAGTCTTCCATGAGCTACAGAATGAGCTAACCCCTCACCTAAACACACTCTTCAACCTCAGCATCTCCATAGGGTACGTGCCCATAGAATACCCACTCGGGTATTGTAGAAAAACTTACCAGCTTAAATGTAAACCCATATGTCACAAGATGGGTTGCAAACTGGCTTAAGGACAGAACCCACAGGGTTAGAGTTGCTGGCGCTGTGTCAGACTCCAAGCCGGTCACAAGTGGTGTCCCACAGGGCTCGGTCCTTGGCCCCCTATTGTTTGGCATCTACTTCTCCGAAGTACAGGCCAACATGGGAGGACTTTGGCTGACAAAGTTTGCAGACGACTGCAAACTGGGCGCCATAGTGGAAAGTGCATCGGACATGGATATCCTTCAGAAGGGACTCATGGAAACAGATAGCTGGTGCCAGAGCCATGGCCTGAAGTTAAACGCCAAAAAATGTATAGTCATACCCTTCGGGAAAACAAGGTAACCCCAAGCTACCATATAGGTGGCAATCCACTAAGCACAGAAGAGGTTATCAGGGATCTGGGGACCCAGGTTGACAGTGGCCTTTCTTTTGACACTCACATTGCTAAAGTGGTTAGAAAGACCTTCTACATTGCCCACCTGATCATGAAGGGATTCACATCCAGATCTAGTGAGGTCATTGTTCCCTGTACTCTTCACTTATCAGACCAATGATCGAGTACAATGCCCCATTCGGGATGTATCTCACCCGACATCTGCAGCAATTGGAGAGACCCCAAAAGTTCCTCACCAAAAGGATAAAGGGACTCCAAAATCTGTCATATGCTGCCAGATTGAAGAAACTCCAGCTCTATTCAGTCGCATACCGTCTGCTCAGAGGTGACATGTGCCTGACATACAAGGCCATGTCCAACCCGGAATTAATGGACATGCTCCACCTCAAAAAATCCAAATCCACCAAAACCACTAGAGCAAGCGACTTAAACCTTAGCACGGCTATAAATAGGACGTGCTGGGGGAATAGATTTATCACTCAGAGACTCCCTATGCTGTGGAATAAAATCCCGGTCCATGTGAGGCAGAGCACCTCGCTGACTCTGTTCAAGAGAAATCTAGACCTGTGGATGGGAGATCGTAGGTTTACCCCGGGAATCATATCTGTGTCACTGCTGGACAGAGGCACAACAAACTAATGGGCACAGTATTTTTTCATATAAGGGGTGGCGTAAGCCACAAAAATTTGGGCTAGGCTTATAAATGCCTTAGGGCAGATAGCCTAGTATAAACCTATGAACCTATGAACCTATGAACACAGCAATGGTTATTCCACTCCACAGAGGAGGGGCCACAACTGACCCTGGTAACTATCGCCCCATAAGCCTGACTAGTCTGGTCTGCAAGGCTATGGAGTGCATCATCATAGAACTCATAAACGAAGACATTGGGAACCTCCAAACACTTGACCCGACCCAGTTCGGCTTTGTTAAGGGCAGATCATGCCTACTAAATCTGGTTGACTTCTTCGAGACAGTCACCAAGGCCATAGATGAGGGGAAGGCAGTTCACACAGCCTACCTTGACGTCAGCAAGGCTTTTGACACCATTCCCCACTCGGGAATTATAGAAAAACTCACCAGCCTGAACATAAACCCCTATGTCATGAGATGGGTTACCAACTGGCTTACAGACAGAACTCACAAGGTAAGAATAGCGGGCTCCAGGTCTGACTCTAAACCAGTCACAAGTGGTGTTCCACAAGTCTCGTTCCTGGGACCCCTACTTGTTGGCATATACTTCTCAGAAGTATAGGCAAACACAGGAGGACTATGGCTAACCAAGTTCGCCAATGACTGAAAACTGGGAGCCATAATTTACTCTCCAGCTGACACAGACATTCTCCAAAAGGACCTTACTGAAACGGACACCTGGTGTCAAAGTCATGGTCTCAAGCTAAATGTCAAAAAATGCATAGTCATCCCATTTGGGAAAAACAAAACACCCATGAATTACCACATAGGTGGCAGCCCCCTTAATATAGAAGAGGTAATAAGAGATCTGGGTAACCAGATAGTAATCTCTCTTTTGACAATCATATTGCCAAAGTAGTTAGGAAATCCTTCTATGTAGCCCATCTAATTACTAAAGGGCTCACATCTAGAAATAAAGAGGTTATAGTGCCCCTCTACTCGTCACTCATCAGACCCATCATAGAGTACAATGCCCCGTTTGGGATGTACCTCACAAGACACTTCCAATAGCTGGAAGGACCACAAAAATACCTCACCAAAAGGATTTCTGGTCTCAAACATATGTCCTATGCAGCCCGACTGGAAAAACTCCAGCAGTACTCAGTGGCATATCGCTTACTCAGAGGTGATCTCTGCTTGACTTACAAAGCCATGTCCAACTCAGAATTGATGGACATGCTCCACCTAAAGAAATCCAAGTCACTGCAAGCCGCTCGCTCTAGTGAGCTAAACCTCACCACAACAATAAATAGAACATGCTGGAGGGATAGATTCCTGTCACAGAGACTCCTCATGCTTTGGAACAAAATTCCTAGCTACATTAGGCAGAGCCCCTCACTAACACTCTTCAAGAGAAACCTTGACGAGTGGATGGGTAACAGAAAATACACCCCTGGGATCACTTCACTGGCTCTTCTTGACAGAGGCTCAGTTAATTAATCAATGGGGCGGCGAAAGCTGACACACTCTGGCTAGGCTTATAAATGCCCTTGGGCAGATAGCCTAGTACCTACCTATGAACCTATGAACCTACGAACACACAGGGTAACAGTCTTCATATCTCTCACTGTACATGTTTTTGCAGAATGTCCAGTATTCCACACCATATGTTTGCTCCATTCCTCATACAGTTGTGTTTTTCTGGTAATATACTACTAATTGCAGTCCACTGAATTGTTGTAAGTATTGACAAAGTTAAGTGATGGCCTTTAAATCCTGCTGCTAATCAATACTGAAAACCAGTACACTGGCTAGAAAACAAATCTGGCCTGAGGGACCAATCTCAGCTGTACAAGACTGCTTCAACTGTACAGACTGGTCAGTGTTTACAGAGGCTGCTGTGACAAATAACCATGCTGACTTGGACACATACAGAGTCAGTCACAACTTACATTTCTAAGTGTGTGGAGGATGTAACAAACATAAAACTCATCACCATATGGGCAAATCAAAAACCTTGGCTAACTAGTGAGGTGTACGAGCTTTTGAACGTAAGAAATGCAGCTTTCAGATCAGAAGATATGGAAGCTTTAAGTGTTGCCAGAGCCAAAATGAACAAAGGTATCAAAGAAGCAAAAAGATCCTATGGCAGAAAAATCCAAAGCCACTTCAGGGACCAAAAGTATATCAGGCAACTTTGGAAAGGAATTCAAACCATCACCGATTACAAGCCTACATCAGCTTCATGCGATGATAGCACTGAGTTTCTGAACCAACTAAACAAATTCTTCAATAGGTTTGGTGCTGTGAACAAAGCAACAACATGCAGAATTCCTGAAGACAAGGCTGCAGTGGTGCTGAGCTTCAATACAATCGATGACACCAGAACTCTAAAAAGTGTCAACCCGAGGAAAGCAGCTGACCCTGACAGCATTATGGGCAGCGTACTAAGGGAATGTGTGACAGAAGTGGCTCCAGTACTCACTGACATTTTCAACACCTCACTCCATCTAGCCAGTGTTCCAAAATGCTTCAAGGAGATGACTCATTCCTCTACCCAAGAAACCACAGACTACTATGAATGACTACCGACCAGTTGCTTTAATCTCACTGGTAATGAAGTGCCTGGTGAGGCTGGTCAAAGATCATATAGCCTCAATCTTACCTGTGACACTGGACACACTGTAATTTGCATACAGGACAAACCACAGTACAGGGGATGCCATCTCCCTAGCTCTCAATGAAACACTGACCCACTTAGAAGGCAAAAACTGCTACGCGAGACTGCTATTTATCGATTTCAGTTCTGCCTTCAACACTGTCATCCCTCAGAATCTGATATCGAAGCTACTTCAACTGGGACTCTCATTTACATAATTGGATTCTGAGCTTCTGTACTGAAAGACCTCAAAAGGTTTGTGTGGGAGATAACAGCTCCAGAAGTATCATCCTGAACACAGGAGTACCACAGGGGTGTGTCATAAATGCTCTCCTTTTCACTCTGCTGACACATGACTGCATGACCAGACATGAGACAAATAAGATCATCATATTCGTGGATGACACCACTATTATAGGCCTGATCAAAGACAGAGTGGAGGAAAGAGATTGATCAACTACCGGTCTGGTGAAACAACAACAGTCTAGCCCTGAATGTCAGCAAGACAAAGGAGTTGATTGTTGATTTCAGAAGATCTCAAGTACCACACAAACCTCTAGTGATGAAAGGGATGAGAGTGGAAAGGGTCAAGAGTACAAAGTTCTTGGGTGTTCATATGACGGAGAAAATATCTTTATCAGTCCATGTATTCAGCACAGTGAAATAAGCTCAGCAATGCTTGCACGTTCGAAGGAAACCTAGGAAGGCAAAATTACCAAGCTCCATACTGCACACCTTTTATAGGGGCACCATTGAAAGTGTCCTGACCAACAGCACTGCAGTCTGGTATGGGAGCTGTAACAATCAGGATCCGAAGGCTCTTGTAAGGTCAGCAGAAAGAATCATTGGCACCTTCCTTACATCTCTGGAAGATCTACACAAATGCCGGTGCACAGATTTCCAGTGAATCAATGCATCCTGCCAGTGGTGTGTACACTCACCTGTCCTCAGGCAGGAGATACTGAAGCCTGTACTGTAAGACCACCAGACTAAAAATTAGTTTCTTTCTGCTCTCCAATAGACTGTTGAACTCTTAGGAAAAATGAACAATGACGTCTGTTACAGAACTAGCCTATCAAGGGGCTTATTTTATGGATGTGTAATAACCACATGCAATACTAAGGTAGCTCACCTGCACACTGAAGGACTGTAAAGTGCAATATACAAAGTGTGCAGTAATTCAGTCTAATCATAGATTTGCTGCTATTGTTTCAATTTTCCTTTGACAATATTACATTCATATTGTTCCTTGTCTCCCTTGTCTCCTGTTCTGGGATGGGTGTGGGTCACTGCTGTCCTACTTTACTTACTAATTGCTATTTATTACATTTATACTGTGATGTTTTATTAATGTTTCTCTGTCTATATGTGCAACTGTTTCCTGCATTGAGAATGAAGCATTGTAATTTCGTTCAGCTACACTGCTGTGTAGTTCTGAATGACAATAAAGTTTTCTTTGACTTTGACTTTGCTAATCTGACTTGTTGCAACCTGCTGTTATACTAACCACCTTCTAGGTTACTCAGAACATGTATAATGTCTGTTGGTTTGGCCCTCTGTCCCCCAACTTTCTCTGGCTTTGTCCAGCTTTCTTGCATTAACAGATTGCAGTGGTTTGACAGTCTGTGGCCTCCTACCATACAAGTTACTCACATGTAAAAGTTGTAGGTGTGGCCAGTTTCGAACCATCAGCACCATAAATTATGCTAATGTCCTTAGCCCAGTGAACCACACCAGCTACCAGAAAGTGAGGTTTAATTCCTGACACTATCAATAGCATACAAACATACACGGTGACCCCTGCTGTGACCCCAGAATTTTTTGGAAAATAGAACATGTGGCCAGGTTCTTTGGGACAGCCCTGGAATTGTGTGATCTGCTGATATATCCTTGCAAACATACTGTTACTGAATTGGGGGTAGAGGACTCTGGCATTGATAGTGGTGCATCTGTCCTATGACCCCACTTTTTGGCATCTCTCTTGCATAATGCAGTGGGGGGTAAAGTCTTGTGGCCTACTGCATATTATGAGGCACTCAGTATTGGACAGAGTATCTATTGTCCCACATAGCTGTTAGTTCTCTGTAAGTAGCCCAGTAGCCCACCCTATTCCCCTGCATACATGCAGCATGTCCATACATATGCTACCATACTCTAGTACCCTGTACATTTGTTGTATGGGAGAGTGACTTATCCTGTGAACATGACGGTTGAGAGACCTGTGTTTCAGGGCTGACTATCTGATGCATGCAGTACACATCCAGTACATGGTTAGGTACAGGTTGTATTTTCTGGCTGACATCCTTTATTTATTTTATTTTATTTTATTTTACATTTGTTGACCGGGATAGTGTGACTGGATATATGTCCATTTTCAGTGGAGGCCTGGTGAGAAAAGCTCCAGATAACACAGACAGAACATAACAGATATGAGTCAAACATATTTACAAAGCCCTCTAGCAGGTACTCACAATATACGCAGTGTGTAATAGTATACAAAAACAACAGGTTGCAACAAGCTATTATGAGCAAGAGATGCGTACAATATTAATTTAAATAAGGCATAGAATAAGTAGTGATTAATGAGGGTTAGTACAGGGACAAAGCCAGTGCTCTTTAAAATACTGTTTGAGGCCTTTTTTGAAGAGATTTAAAGAAGGTTCGAGGACACGGTCAGATGGAAGTGAATTCCAAGTTTTACCAACAATGTTGGCAAACAGAGTTACCAGCCGAGTTAATGGCTTTGTGGGTTTGGACCAACAGTTTATTAGATGATCATAGTTAACTTGAATTACTGTATGGTTTTATGATATTTTTGTGTGCTGGAGTATTTTCAGGGTGGCACAGAATTTTGTGTGCTACTATAAGCTGATTGAACAGAAGTAGACTGGGCAGTTCTAGCCACCCAAGAAGTCTGAGGTTTTGACAATGATGTGCCCTATATGTTGAGCCTATGGCAAATCTGGCAATGTGGTTGTAACAGTGAGAGAGGTAATTAAGTTCAGTTTTGCTCAAATTGGAGAGTATGGAGGAGGCATATAGAAGGGTAGAGAGTAGGTATGATTGCAGTCCTAGCTAATGGAGTTAGAAAAGCTTTGCTTCTATATAATGAGCTGAGCTTCTTATTAATGTTTTTTATAGTTTTATTGATATGCAGATCAAATTTGAGATTATTGTCCACTATTACTCCTAAAAGCTTAGTATGGTCATCTGGAGAGATCGAGGTACCGTTGTTGGATGTTATGGAGAAGGAAAATGGGTGGGTCTACTGGTAGGGGTAAAGAGGAGCAGTTTAGTTTTGTTGGGATTTAACAGACGCTGATTAGAGAGACAATTTCCAACTGTGTTAAATGTATTTTGTGTTAAGGTTTGCAGGCCTAAAGAGGAGGAGGCCATACACATCAGGGTAGAATCATCTGCATATTGAATGCAGGTTGCATCAGAGATGGCCGTATGAAGATTGTTGATGAACATAGAAAAGTGTAGAGGACCTAAAATAGAGCCCTGAGGGACACCAAGGGTGAGAGGTAGCAAGGTGGACAGTTTGTCCTGCCATAATACAGCCTGTTGTCTGCCATTCAGATAGGATAGGGACCACTGAATAGCATGGTTACCTAGGGAAATGGATTTTAGGGAATGGATGAGTAATTTGTGATTAACCATATCAAAGGCCTTCAACAGGTCTAGAAATAGGGCTGAAGATAGCCTGTTGTTGTTCCTACTTTGGAATTTGGTATTTGTAAAAGAAAGGAGGGTGGAGGTGGTGCTGTGATGTGGCCTAAAGTCATGCTGAGAGTGGCCCACCAGACTGTTCTGAATGAAATGGTCCATAAGGTGCTTATTTATTTATTTATTTACATTTGTTGACCGGGAGAGTCTGACTGGATATAGGTCCATTTTCAGTGGAGGCCTGGGCAGAAAAGCTCCACAGTTAAAATATTATAGACAGTAGCTACATTGGATTTACATAGCAAGTAACAATTTGATCAATATAGCAATTAAAAATTACAAACATAGTTACAGATGAAGAACATAGTACATCAGTAGACAACTAAAATCTTTATCATCTGCAAAGTACATAACAGAACATTAACAATTGTTACAATAAGAAGTTCCTGCTGTATAAGTACTAGGCTTATGAGCATCCGAGCTTGCTATAATCAAGGTAGTTATTGGAGTGGAAAGAGAGGTAGTGGGTGGATGGGGTGGGTGATATTAGATGGGGAGTTACAAGGGCATAGCCAGCATGTTTTTAGGTGTGCGTTTAGTAAAGTTTTGAAGTGGGTGCATGATGGTACAGAGGTAATTGTGGGTGGGAGGGAGTTCCATAATTTGGCTATGGAGCAGGAGAATAGTGCTTCTTCAGCAGAGTTATTGGCTCTAGTGACCTGTAAATAATTTTTGTTGCTGGATCTTAGTGGTCTGGTGGTGCGATAGGGTTGGAGTAGATTCTGGAGGGATGGGACTTTTAGTGGATGGTTTACTAGTTTGTGGGTGAGTGCAAGTTGAAACCATTGAAGGAGGTGAGGGAGTTCTAGCCAGCCCAGTTCAGCAAGTGAGAGACAGTGGTGACTATGGTAGGATGCCCCGGTGGCGAATCTGGTGATTTTGTTGTAGCAGGTCTCGAGCTTGTTTAGATTGCATTGCCTTAGGTTGGTATATATTGGAGAGGCATGAAGTAGGGTGGAGATAAGGTGGGAATTTGCTATTGAAATCTTTGCTGCTTTGGTGAGAAGTTGCTTATTTCTGTATAACGCTCCTAGTTTTTTTGTGGACTTTTTATGGTCATGGATATGTCAATGTCAAATTTTAGTTTGTTGTGTATTTCCACTCCTAGCAATTTGGTGTGTTCTGTTGAGTGTATAGTGGTGTTGTCTTTTGCTGTGATGTTAAAGTGAGAGTTGTTTTCAGTATGATTGGTGGGTTGGAAAATGAGTAGTTTAGTTTTGTTTGGGTTGAGTATTAATTGGGCATCAGATAACCAAGTTTCAACAGAGGAAAAGGCTTCCTGTGTGACATTTTGCAGTTTGGGTATGGACTGGGCTGAGCAGATGATGGTTGAGTCATCTGCGAATTGTTTGAGTGTGTCATGTTTGGTAGCAGAGGCTAGATTGTTACTAAAAATAGAGAAGAGTAAGGGTCCAAGGATGGACCCCTATAGAGACCAGTAGTTGGGGAAATATGTCATTCTGCCGTACAACGATTGTTGGCGGCCTGAGAGGTAACTCTGAAAACCAGATGGTGACTGATTGAGAGAAGTATAAGTTATTGAGAACAGAGATGAGTTGTTTGTGTGGGACCACGTCAAATGCTTTAGATAGGTCTAGAAAAGTAGCAGAGGAGAAATAGCCATTGTTTGTATGTTGATGGATAGTGTTAGTAAAAGAGAGTAAGGCAGTGGTGGTGGTGCTATGGTTTAGTCAGAAACCATGCTGAGTATTAGAAAGGATGTTGTTAGTAAGGAGATAGTCTGAGACTTGAGAGTGAATGCATCTCTCTAGTATTTTGGAGAGTGGAGAGAGAATAGCTATGAGGCGGTAATTGGTTAGTTCTGTGGAGGGGCCGCCTTTGTGGAGGGGAATTATATGTGATACTTTCCACAGTGTGGGAACGTAACTTTCTGACAGAGATTGGTTAATCAAGATGGATACTGGGTAGGTCAAAGCATCAGCTGCAATTTGTAGGTATTCACTTGGGAGGTTGTCTGCTGCTAATTTGGTGGGTTTAAGTTTAGTTAAGAGTTTTTTTATGTTGGAGGTAGGAACAGGAGAAAAAGAGAAGGCAGTGGGAAGATTACTAGTTGAAGGTGTGGGTTGGAGGGGAGGGGTGTTGTGTTGTCTAGCTAGTGATAGTATGGTTTGTGTGAACTGTGTGTTGAATGAGGTAGCAATATTTTCGGAGTGAGGGATGTTAGTAGGAGGGGTACTGACTTCACCTGGGTGAGGATGGAGTTTATGGAGGCCCAGAATTGTTTGGGGTTGTGTTGGGAGGAGTCTAGGGCAGACTGGTAGTATTGTGATTTATCCTGTTTTATTAGCTTTTTGACTCTATTGCGTAGTTCTGGGAATTTCTGTCTAGGTGAGGGGGGTTTTGGTTGTGCGCCAGTGCTCCCAGGTTTTATCCCTGTTTTTCATTTCTGAATTAGTGGTTTTCTGTAGCCATGGGGAGGGTTGGGCTTTGGTTCTGGAAAGTCTTATGGGGGTGTGGTAATTAAGGATGCTCAGTAAGGTAGTATTAAAAAATTAAACTGTGCCATCAAGACTGAGGTACTTTAGAGGATGCCAGTTACTTTCTTTGAGGGAAGAGATGAACGTGAGTGGGTTAAAGTTTAGTTTATTACGTATTTGATGGTAGATGACAGGTTTAACTTGGTATAGGTGTTTTTTGAGTAGAAATGTTGGGGAGTGATCACTGAGGCTATCCAATAGGCAGCCTGATATATATGACTGGGAGCTCTTACTGACTAGTATCCAATCCAGGGTAGTGTGCTTGTTGGAGTTTTTTATTTATCCTGTTTGGCGACTGAACTAGTTGGGTGAAGCCATGAAGGTTTAGATGATGGGTTGTATGGTTGCCAGAACAGGATTGCCAGTTAATACTGAAATCACCTAAAATTATAGTTTTTTGGGGGAGATGGTGGGTAGTCCATCTGAGGAGCTTTTCTAGTGCAGGGAATTTTTGGTGAGGTGGGAAGTAGCATCCATTTATGTTGATGGCTTTATTTTGGTTTATTTTTAGGTTGGTATATATTATTTCTTCATTGCCTATTTGGGGAGCTGATGATTTTAAGATCTGGATGTTTAGATGCTGTTTAAATATTATAGCTACACCGCCTAATTTCTTGTTTAGCTGGTCTACTCTTAGTATGCCATAACCTGTAGGGAGTATTTGCTCACTGATAATGTGAGGTTTTAGCCAGGTTTCTGTCAGGATGACTATATCTGGGGAGTGCAAGTCTATCTTGGCACGGAGTTCATGGACCTTGTTGGATATACTTATGAATGTACTTCTCCATTATTTTGGCTAGTGGTGAGAGATTGGCAATGGGTCTGTAGTTGGACAGTCCTGTTGAACTTCCAAGTTTGTGGAGTGGGATAACATGGAATATTTTCCTGATTGAGGGGATAGTTCCATCAGTTAGTGTTCTACTGATTAGGATAGAGATGGGGAATGCTATGGCATCAGCAGCTTTTTGTAGATACTCTGCAGGAAGAAGGTCAGCAGGAAGGGTGGTTGGTTTTAGTTTTCTGATAAGGGACCGGACAGAATTGGTAGAGACAGGTTGGAAGTTAAATGGGGGAATGAGAAATGGGTGTGTTAGTGGTAGAGTTAGAGTGGGTGGGAGTAAGCTAGTTAGCTAAGGACTGAATAGTTTCAGTGAAAAAGTTATTAAAGGCACTGGCGACAGTTTCAGGGGATTTATGGTGTAGTTTGATGGGGTTGGGGTAGTAGATTGTCCTGGATGAAGAAGTCAGTTAATACCTGCCTAAAACTTTTGGGGATTGTTTTGGTGTTTAAATTGGAGGTTCTGGTAGTAGTTTTTTTTTTTGTCTAGCAAAATTAGTTTCTTTGTATTATTTTTAAATTGATGATATCTCACTTGGAATTGTTTTATTATGTATGTGAGTTGAAGTCAGGTGTCAGTCCCTGGGACCCTAGGTTGTCAGTGCATGTGCTATGCATTGTCTCTTGGCCAAGGCCAGGGCATACTGGGCATGCCTATGTCTGCCTACAGGGACAGTCTCAGGTGAGTCTTCCTCCAAGTCCCCCTGTGGGTATGGTTCTGGGGACCTAGGCACTGGTGGGGGGCTGTGTATCCCTTCCAACTGATAATCCTGCTGCAGCTGTCTCTGCAAGATCATATTGTGTAGCATGACATATACTGTGAACTTCTGTGCACATATGGCTGGAGACTATTTTAGGGCTCCACCAGATATATTGAAGCACCAGAACTGTGACTTTGAGCATCCCAAATACACGGTCATTGATGTTCCTAGACTGTGCATGTGCCTCCTTATGGTGTTCTTCTGTAGGTGTGTGTGCATTTATAATGGGTGTCATCATCCACATTTCCAGTTTGTAGCCAGCATCCCCCAGTAGATGGCTGTGCGGGATGTCCCCCCTGGCAAACATCTGGCACAGCTTTGATGCATGCCAGATATGGAAGTCGTGATAACTGCCAGGGCTGCCAGCACACACATTCATGATAATGCCCTAGACAATGCACATGACCTGGCAGTTGATGGAGTGATACCCCTCCTCACTGGGTGGTGTGTCTTGATGTGTACATGAGTGCAATGTATGGCGTCCAGTACCTCAGGGTACTGTGCTACATGGCAGAAGAGATGCATACTGCCGGCCCTCTCCTCAGGGGTGCAGGGAAAATAAATGTGCTCACTGGCATGTGTTGGCATGGCATCCAGGAACTGGTGGAGTACCATGGATGCCGATGCCTTTGAGACCCCCATCATGTCCCCAGTTGGTCTTTAAAAAGAACCTGTAGCTAGTATCCTAAGGGCTAGGTATACCTTTGTTTCCACTTGGATGGGTTCCCCTCTGTTGGCTCTGGGTCTGAGTTGAGGGTGGCAGAGTTCAGTGAGTTCTTATAGTATGTCCCTGTACACCCTGTAGTGCTCTACAACCTCCAGCTCATGTAGCTCCTGGAAGGTTACCCTTGGCCTGAACAGATTTTATCCTTCTCAGTCTAGGCCTATTCTCAATTTCACCATCAGCAATGAACTCAGCCTCTAGCACATACAGATGCAGCGGACCTGCAGCAGCAACCCCTAGCATTCATTCAGTTAAAATTCCCACTGGTGCAGAGTAAAGGATGGAAATCAGATTGTAGGTTGTATACATGCTTTATAGTGCTCATAGGTTCATAGGTTCATACTAGGCTATCTGCCCAAGGGCATTTATAAGCCTAGCCCAGAGTTTTGTGGCTTTCGCCACCCCTTTAGTTTGAAGGATACTATGCCCATTATTTTGCTGTGCCTCTGTCAAGCAATGACACTGAGGTAATCCCTGGGGTATATCTGCGATCTCCCATCCATTGGTCAAGATTTCTCTTGAACAAGGCCAGCGAGGTGCTCTGCCTCACATGTACCGGGATTTTGTTCCACAGCATAGGGAGTCTCTGGGTGATGAATCTGTCCCTCCAGCATGTCCTATTAATAACCGTGTCAAGGTTTAAGTCTCCCACCCTTGTAGTTCTGAGGGATCTAGATTTTTTGAGGTGAAGCATGTTCATCAATTCTGGGTTGGACATGGCCTTGTATGTCAGACACAGGTCGCCTCTGAGCAGACGGTAAGCGACTGAATAGAGCTGGAGTTCCTTCAGTCAGGCAGCATAAGATATATTTTTGAGACCCTTTATCCTTTTGGTGAGGAACTTTTGGGGCCTTTCCAGTTGCTGCAGGTGTCGGGTCAGATACATTCCGAATGGGGCATTGTACTCAATCATTGGTCTGATGAGTGATGAGTACAGGGGGACGATGACCTCCCTTGATCTAGATGTGAATCCCTTCATGATCAGGTGGGCAATGTAGAAGGTCTTCCTAACTACTTTGGTGACGTGAGTGTCAAACGAAAGGTTACTGTCAACCTGGGTCCCCAGATCCCTGATAACCTCTTCTGTACTCAGTGGATTGCCACCTATATGTTAGCTAGGGGTAACCTTGTTTTTCCCGAAGGGTATGACTATGCATTTTTTGGCGTTTAACTTTAGTCCATGGCTCTGGCACCAGTTATCCATTTCTATGAGACCCTTCTGAAGGATATCTGTGTCAGATGTGTTCTCGACTATGGCACCCAGTTTGCAGTCATCTGCAAATTTTGTCAGCCATAACCCTCCTGTGTTTGCTTGTACTTCAGAAAAGTAGATGCCGAACAAGAGTGGGCCCAGGACTGAGCCCTGTGGGACACCACTTGTGACAGGCTTTGAGTCTGACATGGCGCCAGCAGCTCTGACCCTGTGGGTTCTGTCACTCAGCCAGTTTGCTACCCATCTTGTGATGTATGGGTTTACATTTAAGCTGATGAGTTTTTCGATGATACCTGAGTGGGGTATTGTGTCGAAAGCCTTTGCCAGGTCGAGGGAGGCTGTGTGGACTGCCTTTCCCTCATCAATGGCCTTGGTGACTGTTTCGAAAAAGTCAACCAAGTTTAAAAGGCACGATCTACCTTTGACAAAGCCAAACTGGGTTTGATCCAAAGTCTGCAAGTCCCCTATGTCTTTATTAATGAGTTAATTTATGATCCTCTCCATAGCTTTGCAGATCAGGCTTGTCAAGCTGATGGGACGGTAATTTCCAGGGTCAGTGGAGGCACCGTCTTTGTGAAGTGGGACCACAGTTACCGTACGCCACTCCTTGGGTACGTATCCTGAGGTGAGGCTAAGATTAAACAGCTGTCCTAACTGCAGGTTTAATTCCTCATTGAGTTTGTGGAGCACACAACCGGGGACACCATCTGGTCCCATGGATGCTGTGTTTTTCACCTTGGAGAGAACAGTTCTCACCTGAGCGTTAGAGATGTTTGGGGGGGCTACAATCCTCTGGTATAGATATCTCTCCTTTTGGGGGGGAGGGGGGGGAGAAATTTGCACTGAACCTGTCAACCAGTATGTTGGCAATGTCTGTAGGTTCAGTGATTTTTACATCATTTTGAACTAATTCTGAGCATATCTGGGAGTTTCCTCCCAGGTTCCTGACATAGCTAAAGAAGGCCTTATGATTGTCTTTTGAGTCCTTAGCGATTTTTCTCTCAAAATTTGCCTTGGATGATTTTATGAGAGATCGTAGTTTTTTACTTATAATGATCAAAGGTGTCTTACCTTTTAGGGATTTTGCTCTATCTTGTAGAAGCTTCCTCCTTTTGTTGTAGAGCTTGTTTATGGCTGGGGTCCACCAGACTGGACGCTTGCCTTTGGTACAAAGAGTCTTTGTTTTGTTTGGGATTGCCTGATCCATGCAGTCCTGTAGGTGCTGGTAGAAGGCATTTGTAAGTGATTCAGCGGCTTGAGTAATGGTTTCCGCAGGCTCAGGGGCCTTAAAAGAGACCACACTAGTCTTCAGAAGTGTGAAGTCGGCTTTTGAGAAGTTCTTCACTGTGGTCTTTTTTATCTCAGGTGGGGGCGGGATGTGGACTTCCAGTGAGATTAGTTTATGATCTGATCTCACCAGTGAGGGGTATACTTCCGGTGTTGAACATTGTGACCCCATGTTCGTGATGATAAGATCAAGTATGTTTTCACCTCTTGTGGGGATGGTGACTAGTTGTTCCATGGCATTTGAGTTTATGAACTCTAGGAACCTTTGGGCTAGAGTGTTGGGGCTAGAGTAGTGCTCCCAGTCTATATTTGGGTAGTTGAAGTCACCTAGTATGATGGTATTTGGAGATACATTTATCCCCTCCAGTGTTTTCAGGAAAGCTATGTGAGGTTCCTGAGTTTGAGAGGGTGGCCTGTAACATACTACAAATTGCAGAGCAGTCTTGCCTATGGTTAATTGCACCTGGATGGTCTCTGATGCATCGTGCATTGCCACCAACCTTGAGGTGTGGGTGTCCTTGATGAATATGGCCACCCCCCCCTCCTTTCTTGGTGGTGTCCGGATTTTGGGGCTGGAACGCATGATATGAGGTAAAACCTGATAGTGCCGGGGTGCTCTCAGGAGCCTTGAACCAGGTTTCAGTCATAGCACAGACATCGATGTTCTCCATACTGAGAAGGGCCTCGAGTGCATGCATCTTGAGGTTGAGACTTCTGGCATTGAACAGCATTACCCTTAGTTTTTTTCCTTTTTTGTGTTCTACAGTGGTAGGTTTAGAATTTGAGCCTTGCCTAAAAAAGGCACTATGGGGGTGGCAAGAGCCTTTGCCAATATCCGGAAGCCCAGGGGTGACAGGTGCAAGCCGTCCCTTGTGAAGCAGCGTGGCTTGTCCAGCATGTCATCCCAGGCAGACAGACATTGGATCCCCTTTGAATGACACCAGAGTTTAAGCCAATTATTAAAGCTGATCATCTTATCTCTGTATTGTGTCATCATTCTTGGTGAAGGTAGGATACTGCTCAAGGTCAGGGTCATACCTGCCTGGGCTACATAATCAGAGAACTCCTCTATGTCTCTTCTCATGTAGTCCAGGGAGGTACGTCTCAGGTCGTTCACACCAGCGTGGACAATGACTGAGTCGTACTTGTACCTGCTGTTGAGAGACCTGAGTGCTTGCGTTATGTGGTGGATTCTAGCGCCCGACAGGCAGCTTACTGTGACCTTCTCCTTACTCAATCTGGTGAGCGGGATGTCAGTGTGTCTGACTATGGAGTCACCAATGACGAGTGTGTCTGGCATTGTGTTTGGCCTTAAGGGCTGTGACTGTTTGGCACACTGACTATGTGGTCTATGTGTTGCATGTGTTGTGTCTTGAGGTGGCAGTTGTTTGGGTGTCTTCTTTGGTGGCCTCTGCTGTTTTGGTAGATTTTTGATCAGAGCCTCCGAGTATGTCTTTGTGTGTTTATGTGTATGATTTGAAGTTGTGATAGTACTATGTGAGACTGGGTTTGTGGTGTGTGTGGTTACCTTCTCCTCCTGTCTGGTCTTGCCAGTCCTATGTTGAGAGAGCTCAGCCTCCAGTTTGGCTGTATAGTTGCATCTCTCGCATGTATTTGTGTTTTGTGGGAGAAGGAGAAGGTTGTCTGTGTACATGAGGCAATTGTAACATTGCATCAATATTCCCAGATTCACCAGCTGAGCAGGAGAGGACACTAGCAACTGATCCCTCGACATGCTAGAAGGAATAGAAAAAAACTTTAAAAAGACTCCGGGGGATGTGGGTGATCGAGAAAGGGTTTTTTAGGCTGGTGGGGTACTATGTATAATAAAAGTGCTATATCAAAGTAAAAAGTACTTTAGGAGCAAGTGCTAGGCTTTACAGATAGAGAATAGTCTACTTAGGAATTAAGTAGAGCTGAACTTTTTAGTTGTAGAATACGCTGGTTTGATCAGCAGTACAGTTCAGGGAAGGCTGTTTAAAGGGAAAATTTGAAGAGTGGACTTTAGGTAGCCCGAATAGTTTAACCTTGATTAACCGCCGCTGCTCTTGTGTGCTCCTGTGGCAACTCCACGCTAAAGCATGCTTTATAGCAGGGGGCTGGAAAAGGCAGGAAATGACCCAAAATGGCCAATGAATTACCAGTTACTGTTTCAAACCACTCCTCTGAGGACAAACAGGCAGTTCAGTACTCCCCACTCTCACTGGTGAGTAAAAAAACTTCCCTCTGGCAACACAAGAAAATGGAGGATCACAGGAACCAAATACAAAGCCCAGGGATCAGCAAAATCTGATCACTGGAACAACTAGCTAGGAAAGTTAGGAAAGCAGAAGTATTTTTTTTTTTCTTTTTTTACACACACAGACAGAAAATACAGCAAATATGCTCTGCTGCAGATGCAGCTGTGTGATTGGCTGAGTATGATACATAGTTTATAGTGGTGTGCTGCAGATACTGCCTGTGTGATTGGCTGACTATGATACATAGTTTACAGTGGTTTGCTGCAGATGCTGCCTGTGTGACTGGCTGACTATGATACATAGTTTATAGTGGTGTGCTGCAGGTACTGCCTGTGTGATTGGCTGACTATGATACATAGTTTATAGTGGTGTGCTGCAGATGCTGCCTATAGGTTCATAGGTTCATAGGTTCATACTAGGCTATCTGCCCGAGGGCATTTACAAGCCTAGCCCATCGTTTTGTGGCTTACGCCACCCCTTTAGTATGGGGAACTATACTCCTTATTTTGCTGTGCCTCTGTCTAGCAGTGACACTGAGGTAATCCCTGGGGTATATCTGCGATCTCCCATCCATTGGTCAAGATTTCTCTTGAACAAGGCCAGCGAGGTGCTCTGCCTCACATGTACCGGGATTTTGTTCCACAGCATAGGGAGTCTTTGGGTGATGAATCTATCCCTCCAGCACATCCTATTAATAGCCGTGTCGAGGTTTAAGTCTCCCGCCCCTGTGGCTCTGATGGATCTAGATTTTTTGAGGTGAAGCATATTCATCAAATCTGGGTTTGACATGGCCTTGTATGTTAGGCAAAGGTCACCTCTGAGCAAGCGGTAAGCGACAGAATAGAGCTGGAGTTCTTTCAGTCGGGCAGCATAGGATAGATTTTTGAGACCCTTTATCCTTTTGGTAAGGAACTTTTGTGGCCTCTCCAGCTGCTGCAAGTGTCGGGTTAGATACATTCCGAATGGGGCATTGTACTCAATCATTGGTCTGATGAGTGATGAGTAAAGGGAGACTATAACCTCCCTTGATCTAGATGAGAATCCCTTCATGATAAGGTGGGCAATGTAGAAGGTCTTCCTAACTACTTTAGCTACATGGGTGTCGAATGACAGACTACTATCAACCTGGGTCCCCAGGTCCCTGATAACTTCTTCTGTGCTCAGTGGATTGCCACCTATTTGGTAGCTAGGGGTAACCTTGTTTTTCCCGAAGGGTATGACTATGCATTTTTTGGCATTTAACTTTAGGCCGTGGCTCTGGCACCAGTTATCCATTTCTGTGAGACCCTTCTGAAGGATATCTGTGTCAGATGTGTTTTCTACTATGGCGCCAGTTTGCAGTCATCTGCAAACTTTGTCAGCCATAACCCTTCTGTGTTTGCTTGTACTTCGGAAAAGTAGATGCCAAACAAGAGTGGACCCAGGACTGAGCCCTGTGGGACACCACTTGTGACAGGCTTTGAGTCTGACATGGCGCCAGCAACTCTGACCCTGTGGGTTCTGTCACTCAGCCAGTTTGCAACCCATCTTGTGATGTATGGGTTAACATTTAAGCTGATGAGTTTTTCAATGATACCCGAGTGGGGTATTGTATCGAAGGCCTTAGCCAGATCGAGGTAGGCTGTATGGACTGCCTTTCCCTCATCAATGGCTTTGGTGACTGTTTCGAAAAAGTCAACCAAGTTTAAAAGGCATGATCTGCCTTTGACAAAACCAAACTGGGGTGGGTCCAAAGTCTGCAAATTTCCTATGTCTTTTTTTTTGAGGGCCCTTTTGATCCCCCCCCTGGCCTTGCAGATAAGGCCTGTCAAGCTAATGGGGCGGTAATTTCCCGGGGCGGTGGAGGCACCGCCCTTGTGAAGTGGGACCACAGTTGCAGTGCGCCACTCCTGGAGTGCGTATCCAGAGGTAAGACTTTGATTAAACAGCTGTGCAAGCTGTGGGTTTAATTCCTCATTGAGTTCGTGGAGCACACCGCCGGGGACACCATCAGGTCCCATGGATGCTGTGTTTTTGCTTTGGAGAGAGCAGTTCTCACTTGGGCGCTGGAGATGTTTGGGGGCTGCAATCATTTGGTATAGATATCTCTCCTTTTGGGGAGGGGAGAAGTTTGCACTGAACCTGTCAGCCAGTATATTGGCAATGTCTGTAGGATCAGTAATCTTCACATCATTTTGAACTAGTTCTGAGCATATCTGGGAGTTTCCTCCTAGGTTTCTAACATAGCTAAAGAAGGCCTTATGATTGTCTTTTGAGTCTTTAGCTATTTTTCTCTCGAAATTTGCTTTGGATGATTTTATGAGAGCTCTTAGTTTTTTACTTATAGTGATCAAGGGTGTCTTACCTTTTAAGGATTTTGCTCTATCTTGTAGTAGCTTCCTCCTTTTGTTGTAGAGTTTGTTTATGGCTGGGGTCCACCAGACTGGACGCTTGCCTTTGGTACAAAGAGTCTTTGTTTTGCTTGGGATTGCCTTATCCATGCAGTCCTGCAGGTGCTGGTAGAAGGCATTTGTAAGTGATTCAGCGGCTTGAGTACTATGTGATTGGCTGGCTATGTTACATACTTTATAGTGGTGTGCTGCAGATGCTGCCTGTGTGATTGGCTGACTATGATACATAGTTTATAGTGGTGTGCTGCAGATGCTGCCTGTGTGATTGGCTGAGTATGATACATAGTTTATAGTGGTGTGCTGCAAATGCTGCAGTGTGATTGGCTGACTATGATACATAGTTTATAGTGGTGTGCTGCAGATGCTGCCTGTGTCATTGGCTGACTATGATACATAGTTTATAGTGGTGTGCTGCAGATACTGCCTGTGTGATTGGCTGAGTATGATACATGTGTGATTGGCTGACTGTGATACATAGTTTATAGTGGTGTGCTGCAGATGCTGCCTGTGTGATTGGCTGACTATGATACATATTTTATAGGGGTGTACTGCAGATGCTGCCTGTGTGATTGGCTGACTATGATACATAGTTTATAGTGGTGTGCTGCAGATGCTGCCTGTGTGATTGGCTGACTATGATACATAGTTTATAATGGTGTGCTGCAGATGCTGCCTGTGTGATTGGCTGACTATGATACATAGTTTATAGTGGTGTGCTGCAGATACTGCCTGTGTGATTGGCTGAGTATGATACATGTGTGATTGGCTGACTGTGATACATAGTTTATAGTGGTGTGCTGCAGATGCTGCCTGTGTGATTGGCTGACTATGATACATATTTTATAGTGGTGTGCTGCAGATTCTGCCTGTGTAATTAGCTGACTATGATACATAGTTTATAGTGGTGTGCTGCAGATGCTGCCTGTGTGATTGCCTGACTATGATACATAGTTTATAGTGGTGTGCTGCAGATGCTGCCTGTGTGATTGGCTGACTATGATACATAGTTTATAGCGGTGTGCTGCAGATGCTGCCTGTGTGATTGCCTGACTATGATACATAGTTTATAGTGGTGTGCTGCAGATGCTGCCTGTGTGATTGGCTGACTATGATACATAGTTTATAGCGGTGTGCTGCAGATGCTGCCTGTGTGATTGCCTGACTATGATACATAGTTTATAGTGGTGTGCTGCAGATGCTGCCTGTGTGATTGGCTGACTATGATACATAGTTTATAGCGGTGTGCTGCAGATGCTGCCTGTGTGATTGCCTGACTATGATACATAGTTTATAGTGGTGTACTGCAGATGCTGCCTGTGTGATTGGCTGACTATGATACATAGTTTATAGTGGTGTGCTGCAGATGCTGCCTGTGTGATTGGCTGACTATGATACATAGTTTATAGCGGTGTGCTGCAGATGCTGCCTGTGTGATTGCCTGACTATGATACATATTTTATAGTGGTGTGCTGCAGATGCTGCCTGTGTGATTGGCTGACTATGATACATAGTTTATACAGGTGTGCTGCAGATGCTGCCTGTGTGATTGGCTGACTATGATACATAGTTTATAGTGGTGTGCTGCAGATGCTGCCTGTGTGATTGGCTGACTATGATACATAGTTTATACAGGTGTGCTGCAGATGCTGCCTGTGTGATTGGCTGACTATGATACATAGTTTATAGTGGTGTGCTGCAGATGCTGCCTGTGTGATTGGCTGACTATGATACATAGTTTATAGTGGTGTGCTGCAGATGCTGCCTGTGTGATTGGCCGACTATGATACATAGTTTATAGTGCTGTGCTGCAGATGCTGCCTGTGTGATTGGCTGACTATGATACATAGTTTATAGTGGTGTGCTGCAGATGCTGCCTGTGTGATTGGCTGACTATGATACATAGTTTATAGTGGTGTGCTGCAGATGCTGCCTGTGTGATTGGCTGACTATGATACATAGTTTATACTGTTGTGCTGCAGATGCTGCCTGTGTGATTGGTTGACTATGATACATTGTTTATAGGGGTGTGCTGCAGATTCTGCCTGTGTAATTAGCTGACTATGATACATAGTTTATAGTGGTGTGCTGCAGATGCTGCCTGTGTGATTGGCTGACTATGATACATAGTTTATAGTGGTGTGCTGCAGATGCTGCTGTGTGATTGGCTGACTATGATACATAGTTTATAGTGGTGTGCTGCAGATGCTGCCTGTGTGATTGGCTGACTATGATACATAGTTTATACTGGTGTGCTGCAGATGCTGCCTGTGTTATTGACTGACTATTATACATAGTTTATAGTGATGTGCTGCAAATGCTGCTGTGTGATTGGCTGACTATGATACTTAATTTATACTGGTGTGCTGCAGATGCTACCTGAGTGATTGGATGACTATGATACATAGTTTATAGTGGTGTGCTGCAGTTGCTGCCTGTGTGATTGGCTGACTATGATACATAGTTTATAGTGGTGTGCTGCAGATGCTGCCTGTGTGATTGGCTGACTATGATACATAGTTTATACAGGTGTGCTGCAGATGCTACATGTGTGATTGGCTGACTATAATACATAGTTTATAGTGGTGTGCTGCAGTTGCTGCCTGTGTGATTGGCTGACTATGATACATAGTTTATAGTGGTGTGCTGCAGATGCTACATGTGTGATTGGCTGACTATGATACATAGTTTATAGTGGTGTGCTGCAGATGCTGCCTGTGTAATTAGCTGACTATGATACATAGTTTATAGTGGTGTGCTGCAGATGCTGCCTGTGTAATTAGCTGACTATGATACATAGTTTGTAGTGGTGTGTTGCAGATGCTGCCTGTGTAATTAGCTGACTATGATACATAGTTTATAGTGGTGTGCTGCAGATGCTTCCTGTGTGATTGGCTGACTATAATACATAGTTTATAGTGGTGTGCTGCAGTTGCTGCCTGTGTGATTGGCTGACTATGATACATAGTTTATAGTGGTGTGCTGCAGATGCTACATGTGTGATTGTCTGACTATGATACATAGTTTATAGTGGTGTGCTGCAGATTCTGCCTGTGTGATTGGCTGACTATGATACATAGTTTATACAGGTGTGCTGCAGATACTGCCTGTGTGATTGGCCGACTATGATACATAGTTAATAGTGGTGTGCTGCAGATGCTGCCTGTGTGATTGGCTGACCATGACACATAGTTTATAGTGGTGTGCTGCAGATGCTGCCTGTGTGATTGTCTGACTATGATACATAGTTAATAGTGGTGTGCTGCAGATGCTGCCTGTGTGATTGGCTGACCATGACACATAGTTTATAGTGGTCTGCTGCAGATGCTGCCTGTGTGATTAGCTGACTATGATACATAGTTTATAGTGGTGCACTGCAGATGCTGCCTGTGTAATTGGCTGACTATGATACATAGTTTATAGTGGTGTGCTGCAGATGCTGCCTGTGTGATTGGCTGACTATAATACATAGTTTATAGTGGTGTGCTGCAGATGCTTCCTGTGTGATTGGCTGACAATGATACATATTTTATAGTGGTGTACTGCAGATGCTGCCTATGTGATTGGCTGACTATGATACATAGTTTATAGTGGTGTGCTGCAGATACTGCCTGTGTGATTGGCCGACTATGATACATAGTTTATAGTGGTGTACTGCAGATGCCTGTGTGATTGGCTGACTATGATACATAGTTTATAGTGGTGTGCTGCAGATACTGCCTGTGTGATTGGCCGACTATGATACATAGTTTATAGTGGTGTGCTGCAGATGCTGCCTGTGTGATTGCCTGACTATGATACATAGTTTATAGTGGTGTGCTGCAGATGCTGCCTGTGTGATTGGCTGACTATGATACATAGTTTATAATGGTGTGCTGCAGATGCTGCCTGTGTGATTGCCTGACTATGATACATAGTTTATAGTGGTGTACTGCAGATGCCTGTGTGATTGGCTGACTATAATACATAGTTTATAGTGGTGTGCTGCAGATGCCTGTGTGATTGGCTGACTGATACATAGTTTATAGTGGTGTGCCTCATTTGCTTCCTGTGTGATTTCCTGAGTATGATACATAGTTTATAGTGGTGTGTTGCAGATGCTGCCTGTGTGATTGGCTATGATACATAGTTTATAGTGGTGTGCTGCAGATGCAGCCTGTGTGATTGACTAACTATGATACATAGTTTGTAGTGGTGTGCTGCAGATGCTGCCTGTGTGATTGGCTGACTATGATACATAGTTTATAGCGGTGTGCTGCAGATGCTGCCTGTGTGATTGCCTAACTATGATACATAGTTTATAGTGGTGTGCTGCAGATGCTGCCTGTGTGATTGGCTGACTATGATACATAGCTTACAGTGGTGTGCTGCAGATGCCTGTGTGATTGGCTGACTGATACATAGTTTATAGTGGTGTGCTGCAGATGCTGCCTATGTGATTGGCTGAGTATGATACATAGTTTATAGTGGTGTGCTGCAGATGCTGCCTGTGTGGTCGGCTGACTATGATACATAGTTTATAGCGGTGTGCTGCAGATGCCTGTGTGATTGGCTGACTATGATACATAGTTTATAGCGGTGTGCTGCAGATGCTGCCTGTGTGATTGGCTGACTATGATACATAGTTTGTAGTGGTGTGTTGCAGATGCTGCCTGTGTGATTGGCTGACCATGATACATAGTTTGTAGTGGTGTGCTGCTGATGCCGCCTGTGTGATTGGCTGACCATGATACATAGTTTATAGTGGTGTGCTGCAGATGCTGCCTGTGTGATTGGCTGACTATGATACATAGTTTATACAGGTGTGCTGCAGATACTGCCTGTGTGATTGGCCGACTATGATACATAGTTTATAGTGGTGTGCTGCAGATGCTGCCTGTGTGATTGGCTGACTATAATACATAGTTTATAGTGGTGTGCTGCAGATGCTTCCTGTGTGATTGGCTGACAATGATACATAGTTTATAGTGGTGTGTTGCAGATGCTGCCTGTGTGATTGGCTATGATACATAGTTTATAGTGGTGTGCTGCAGATGCTGCCTGTGTGATTGGCTGACTATGATACATAGTTTATAGCGGTGTGCTGCAGATGCTGCCTGTGTGATTGCCTGACTATGATACATAGTTTATAGTGGTGTGCTGCAGATGCTGCCTGTGTGATTGGCTGACTATGATACATAGTTTATAGCGGTGTGCTGCAGATGCTGCCTGTGTGATTGGCTGACTATGATACATATTTTATAGTGGTGTGCTGCAGATACTGCCTGTGTGATTGGCCGACTATGATACATAGTTTATAGTGGTGTGCTGCATTTGCTTCCTGTGTGATTGGCTGAGTATGATACATAGTTTATAGTGGTTTGCTGCTGATGCAGCCTGTGTGATTGGCTGGCTATGATACATAGTTTATAGTGGTCTGCTGCTGATGCAGCCTGTGTGATTGGCTGACCATGATACATAGTTTATAGTGGTCTGCTGCAGATGCTGCCTGTGTGATTGGCTGACTATGATACATAGTTTATAATGGTGTGCTGCAGATACTGTCTGTGTGATTGGCTGACTATGATACATAGTTTATAGTGGTGTGCTGCAGATACTGCCTGTGTGATTGGCTGACTATGATACATAGTTTATAATGGTGTGCTGCAGATACTGTCTGTGTGATTGGCTGACTATGATACATAGTTTATAGTGGTGTGCTGCAGATACTGCCTGTGTGATTGGCTGACTATGATACATAGTTTATACAGGTGTGCTGCAGATGCTGCCTGCATGATTGGCTATGATACATTCCATCTGCCAAGTACATCATTGAGGGGTCTGAATGGCCCATTTTAATTGGACTAGGGGTCAGCAGTAATTTATATATGATTGGCTTTCTCATTGTTTTTTTTGTCTTTTTTTTTGACAGCCTTTCTTGCTAAGCTCTGTGGCGTAGCACACAAACCCACACCACAGGTATAAACAATGCTCAGCAGTCTCTAGACACACTCACATGGGCAGGCACACTCAGCACAGGGGCTTGCCACACAAAACCACTAAGACCAGCTGAAACACACGCCCAAAGCTAAGCAAAGATAAGCACCACTAGACAACCCCCCCCCAGCTCAGTGGTGCAGCGGGCAAACTGGTGCTGATGAGCTTCAATGTGCTTAAGGAAATGGAGACACCCCACATTTTGTTGTCAGCTACCTCTTCTGTGGACACCAACATGGTTCTGGGGCTATACGGATGTGACCTGTGAGTATGAATACCCAGTTTTTGCTATTCAGTAGTCCCAGCTCATTTGCATACAGATCTGTGCACACAGACGGAAACTACACAATTCCAGGGCCTGCCTCCTTATCAATGACAGAAATTTACCATTGTACATACTCCATGCAAGTTCCTGTAATGCATTATTGTCACATATTTATATTTATCATTTTTGCACTTTTACATACTTTTTTGCATAACGGCATGTTTGTGCACTCCTGCGCACCATGCAAACATAATATGGGTATTAAAAAAATGATCTTAAATTATTTTCCATTACTTTTTGAACACACAGGTAATAGTTTTGCAGATATATGTGTCTGCTATGCTATTTCTGATCTTCAAACTGGGCTTTTAGAGGCCCTGTTCACTTTTTAATTTCATGTTCATGGAATTGTTCAGTGTACACTTCAGACACCAACACAGGGTCTGACTATCAGCTTTCTGGATTCTTCCAGCACCCTTATCTGCATGCAATTCATCTGGTTATGAGGTGATTTGCATGCCACAAACACCTCTGTGTTTGCACACTCATGCATGATGGACACCTCTGTGTTTGTACAATCATGCACGCCCCTCAGCCTCTGTGTTTGCACACTTGTGCATGCCCCTCAGCTCCATTTACTGGATCACACAGCTGCTTACGTCCGTGTATGCTTTGTGCCACTATGCCTGTATGGAAAAAATTAATCCATGTAGGCTTTACTGAATCCCCTACTCAAGTCTTTCTTATAACACATTAGTATTTGATGTCTCCTAAACTAAGAATTAGAGAAAGGAATACTTTAAGAATTTTTCTGTGAATGCTAATAGTATGAAAAATATTACTAGAATGATAGCAATTTTAGAATGGCGCAATAAATGTGACATTGATATAATAAATTTGGAAGATATGCAGATTTTGACATGGAAAAAATATGGGATGGGGAAATAATATGTAACATAAGAGATCCTATCTCAGTGCAACAGTATAGGACTTTCTCCCCAGTCTCGTAGCTGGTTCAAAAGCTATCTATCCAACAGACAGCATGCCGTTACATGGCAAAATTCCATTTTCCCTTTCCTTCACAACACTACAGGTGTCCCCAAGGCTCAGTTTTAGGCCCCCTTCTTTTCAATATCTTTATAAACAAGCTACACAAAGCCATCCTGCATGGCTCCCTGGTCCAGTATGCAAACGACTCTACCATAGTTTGTTCTGCACCCACCTTAAATACACTTCAGCTTTTTCCATTGTGGAAACATGGATTCACAATAAGCACCTTTATTTAAATCCAAAAAAAAAAAAACTTATGCTTTTACTCCTAAGAGACAATCCCCTATAAACAAAGCTGAAGGCACCATATTCTCCCTTAACTCCACAAAAATTAATCTAGTAACCCACACTAAACTGCTAGGCGAAATAACTGCCTAAAACCTCAAGTCTGATCTGCATATCCAAAACAATATTTGTAAAACCCATAAAAAAATTAGGGTTAGTCAATAGACATAATAAGTTCCTCTCCCTCATACTAAACAAATGCTAGCAACATCATAGCTACTCTCAATCTATAACTTATGGTGCACCTTTACTTACCAGCTTACAATATTCTTTGCAATTTTAACTTATGGTGCACCTTTACTTACCAGCTTACAATATTCCCTGCAATCTAAATTAGAAACTTGCCATAATAAGAATGCTGAATTCATTACAAACAGCCACCATAACACTCACCACTGCACTGCACTAAAAATTGCACTTGCTAGAACTCCCCCACTACCTATTACTCCTCCAGCTTTCAACTACTCAAAAACTTATCTATAAACCACAAGGCTGTCCTGCGCTCAACTCTCTTCTCACCCCTTATATCCCCTTGAGGCCTCTGCAAACTGAACAACAACAGCTACTCCAAGTTCTTAAACCTAAATTACCGGGTTTATATTGGAACATTGAATATTTAACAGTTCAAGTCACTAAAGGTTGACCCTTAGTGATCGGACTGTTAAAATACTGAATGTTCCAAAAAAAATTAAAACAAAAAAAAAACTAAATGGTGTAGGCAGGGGTCAAGCTCCTTTGCACCCCCCACATGGGGGACTGCGCCCCCCACACCCCTGCTACTAAAATATACCAACTCCAAGGCCGCACTACATTGAAGCAAATGGAAATCTCCCCTTACGGAGATTTCCGTTTACTTCTTTGACGTTCTGCAGTTTCGCTATTCTCATGCCGACAATGTCAGATTTGACATTGTCGGCTTTTGAGAATTCAATATAGACCCAAATTACCTGCAGGACAGTTACTATACTCATGGATCATAGATAAAAAATGGAACATGCTGCTTACAAACATCCATTTACTGTAGAACCCCAGCAAATTTAAAACTGACCTTCAAAACCATTTCATCTCTAACAGGATCTGTGACTGCTTAATCCCTTCCTCCAATATTACTTAACATACTTATGTTCCTTTCTACCCATCTTAAGTTCCCATATCAATTGTGCATCTTTCTTCTGAATCCTATAATACAACAACAATTTCTTCTTCACCCCATCTTAAACTGCATTTCTTCCCTAACAGCCATATACACATCACAACTTCTTCACTACATTCAACTCTTGGTCTGCATGCCTACCATGGAGTTTTACAATATGTAATATACATTAAACATGAGACCTGGCTAGCTGTGGCTAATTGATCTTATGGCCTGTAGTTGACCTCAGTCATTGTTGAAATTTCAATGTCACTTTTATCTACAATGTACAATTCTCATGTAATTTATATATTTATTCTGTACTATTTTTGTTATGTAGCAACTCTCATCTATATTTTTTGATATTGCATCAACTATTATTTTTTTTAAATGTTCAGTTGTAATGTATGCTTTCCCTGGGCCTCCACTGAAAACGGGCTTTCACTGGCACAGCTGACCTTCCCAGTAATCAAATGCCAATAAATAAATGAATAATAGTGTTCAGGAATAGCAATTCTATGTAGAAGATTAATAGAAATCCTGGATATTATATTAGTCAAAATGGGAAGACCAACTGTTATACACATAAGATGGCAAGAAAAAGTGTACAGAATCATTATTATATATGCATATGTAACTAGTGAAAAGGGAGAATTTATTTCAGAAAATATTGGGTTATGTGTTTTTAAGCATGGATATAATAATGACATAAGGAGAAATAAAAGAAAAGTAGAATGGATGTTAAAAAGATGATGGAAGTAATAAAATGTGGAAAATTAGCTATAGGGAATAAAACCCCAGACTTATTGGAGAGCTACTTATAAAAACTGAAATAGACTAATTTTTATATCAGATGGAGTATGTATAATGGATGAAGAAACTAGCAAATCAGGAATTTCTGATCATCTGGCAATATGGTTGGAAATATATCACAATAAGGAGTAAATAAAGATAGGAAAAGGCATAAAAAGAATAAATGAAAAGGACTGGAATGAAAAAAGAAAGAAAGATATTAAGCACTTATGGAAGGATCACATGACCATGAAAGCCTTTTATGCCAACTGCTAAAATGGTGGATTAGTTTTAAAAGAAAATATGAAGACGGTTATTTACCTCGGAGAAACAAAGAGAAGAAAGCAGGAATAAGACAAAATATATAAAGATACAGTGAAAACTTAGAAAACAACAATAGAGATTAGTATGAGAAAAAAAGGGAGACATAAGAAAAAATAGGAGAAAATTAAAGAACTATTGCATAAACAAAAGCATTTTACAAGAGAAAAAATAAGTTAAACCTTATTTAAGTAAGACAGCAAAGGAAGATAGTAGCATAATGTGACAAATGAAAGATAAAGAAGGAAACATAAAAAAGACAACAACACATTATGGAAATTGTTGTACGTTATGTAAAAGACAGCAACACATTATCGAAATTGTTGTAAGTTATGTAAAAGACAACAACATATTATGGAAATTGTTGTACGTTATGTAAAAGACAGCAACACATTATCGAAATTGTTGTAAGGTATGTAAAAGACAGCAACACATTATGGAAATTGTTGTAAGTTATGTAAAAGACAACATCACATTATGGAAATTGTTGTAAGGTATGTAAAAGACAGCAACACATTATGGAAATTGTTGTATGTTATGTAAAAGACAGCAACACATTATCGAAATTGTTGTAAGGTATGTAAAAGACAGCAACACATTATGGAAATTGTTGTAAGTTATGTAAAAGACAACAACACATTATGGAAATTGTTGTACGTTATGTAAAAGACAGCAACACATTATCAAAATTGTTGTAACTTATGTAAAAGACAGCAACACATTATGGAAATTGTTGTACGTTATGTAAAAGACAGCAACACATTATCAAAATTGTTGTAACTTATGTAAAAGACAGCAACACATTATGGAAATTGTTGTACGTTATGTATAAGACAACAACACATTATGGAAATTGTTGTAAGGTATGTAAAAGACAGCAACACATTATGGAAATTGTTGTATGTTATATAAAAGACAGCAACACATTATCGAAATTGTTGTACGTTATGTAAAAGACAGCAACACATTATGGAAATTGTAAGTTATGTAAAAGACAACAACACATTATGGAAATTGTTGTACGTTATGTAAAAGACAGCAACACATTATCAAAATTGTTGTAACTTATGTAAAAGACAGCAACACATTATGGAAATTGTTGTAAGTTATGTAAAAGACAACAACACATTATGGAAATTATTGTACGTTATCTAAAAGACAGCAACACGTTATGGAAATTGCTGTACGTTATGTAAAAGACAGCAACACATTATGGAAATTGTTGTACGTTATGTAAACGACAGCAACACATTATCAAAATTGTTGTACGTTATGTAAAAGACAGCAACACATTATCGAAATTGTTGTAAGGTATGTAAAAGACAGCAACACATTATCAAAATTGTTGTACGTTATGTAAAAGACAGCAACACATTATCGAAATTGTTGTATGTTATGTAAAAGACAGCAACACATTATGGAAATTGTAAGTTATGTAAAAGACAGCAACACATTATGGAAATTGTAAGTTATGTAAAAGACAGCAACACATTATCGAAATTGTTGTAAGGTATGTAAAAGACAGCAACACATTATGGAAATTGTTGTAAGTTATGTAAAAGACAACAACACATTATGGAAATTGTTGTACGTTATGTAAAAGACAGCAACACATTATCAAAATTGTTGTAAGTTATGTAAAAGACAGCAACACATTATGGAAATTGCTGTAAGTTATGTAAAAGACAACAGCACATTATAGAAATTGCTGTACATTATGTAAAAGGCAGCAACACATTATGGAAATTGTTGTAAGTTATGTAAAAGACAGCAACACATTATCGAAATTGTTGTAAGGTATGTAAAAGACAGCAACACATTATGGAAATTGTTGTATGTTATGTAAAAGACAGCAACACATTATCGAAATTGTAAGGTATGTAAAAGACGGCAACACATTATGGAAATTGCTGTAAGTTATGTAAAAGACAACAACACATTATGGAAATTGTTGTACATTATGTAAAAGACAGCAACACATTATCGAAATTGTTGTAAGGTATGTAAAAGACAGCAACACATTATCGAAATTGTTGTAAGGTATGTAAAAGACAGCAACACATTATGGAAATTGTTGTACGTTATGTAAAAGACAGCAACACATTATGGAAATTGTTGTAAGGTATGTAAAAGACAGCAACACATTATGGAAATTGTTGTACGTTATGTAAAAGACAGCAACACATTATCAAAATTGTTGTAAGTTATGTAAAAGACAGCAACACATTATGGAAATTGCTGTAAGTTATGTAAAAGACAACAGCACATTATAGAAATTGCTGTACATTATGTAAAAGACAGCAACACATTATGGAAATTGTTGTAAGTTATGTAAAAGACAGCAACACATTATCGAAATTGTTGTAAGGTATGTAAAAGACAGCAACACATTATGGAAATTGTTGTATGTTATGTAAAAGACAGCAACACATTATCGAAATTGTAAGGTATGTAAAAGACGGCAACACATTATGGAAATTGCTGTAAGTTATGTAAAAGACAACAACACATTATGGAAATTGTTGTACGTTATGTAAAAGACAGCAACACATTATCAAAATTGTTGTAAGTTATGTAAAAGGCAGCAACACATTATGGAAATTGCTGTAAGTTATGTAAAAGACAACAGCACATTATAGAAATTGCTGTACATTATGTAAAAGACAGCAACACATTATGGAAATTGTTGTAAGTTATGTAAAAGACAACAACACATTATGGAAATTGTTGTACGTTATGTAAAAGACAGCAACACATTATCGAAATTGTTGTAAGGTATGTAAAAGACAGCAACACATTATGGAAATTGTTGTATGTTATGTAAAAGACAGCAACACATTATCGAAATTGTAAGGTATGTAAAAGACGGCAACACATTATGGAAATTGCTGTAAGTTATGTAAAAGACAACAACACATTATGGAAATTGTTGTACGTTATGTAAAAGACAGCAACACATTATCGAAATTGTTGTAAGGTATGTAAAAGACAGCAACACATTATGGAAATTGTTGTACGTTATGTAAAAGACAGCAACACATTATGGAAATTGTTGTAAGGTATGTAAAAGACAGCAACACATTATGGAAATTGTTGTAAGTTATGTAAAAGACAACAACACATTATGGAAATTGCTGTACATTATGTAAAAGACAACAGCACATTATCAAAATTGTTGTAAGTTATGTAAAAGACAACACATTATGGAAATTGTTGTACGTTATGTAAAAGACAGCAACACATTATGGAAATTGTTGTATGTTATGTAAAAGACAGCAACACATTATCAAAATTGTTGTAAGTTATGTAAAAGACAGCAACACATTATGGAAATTGTTGTAAGTTATGTAAAAGACAACAACATATTATGGAAATTGCTGTAAGTTATGTAAAAGTCAGCAACACATTATGGAAATTGTTGTAAGTTATATAGAAGAGATGCTTAGTAAGAAAAAGAAATACGATATAAGGAAATGAGAGGTAGAACATTTTTCTGAGCATAATAACAGAGAACTTGGGAAAGAGATTACAGTATATCAATTAGAAAAAATGTTTAAACAGTTAAATATAAAATCAGTATCAGGCCCAGATGGCAATAAGTTTGAAATGTATAAAAATCTAGAAAAGTGGCAGAAAAAACTATTCAATATGAGTATTTAATGAATGGTTAAAAGAAGGATTAAAATATAAGAAATTGTTTGTGTTAGAGTATTATAATTTATATGTAAAAGGGAGAAAGAGAAGTTGTAAAATTGGAGACCAGTTGTTTTAAATAATACAGACTATAAGATGGTTTATCTTTGAAAGGTTGAAAATCAACCTGTCAAATGGCCCTTTGTGCGAACCGGAATGACAAATCCATCATTCCGAACAGCACCGATGTTCGAAAATCAGCAAATCGAAAAGCAGATTCACTGATTTTTGAACTACAAGTTAAAATACATAACATAATGCAGGGGGGAAAGCCCCCCTGCACCCCCATGCCCCCTACTTTAATATTCTAACTCCAAGGTCGCACTACGGTGGGGAAAAGGTCCACTTCCCGATCCCCACTATAGTGCACTCTGTACCCAAAATGCCGAATCTGCAATGAGCAAAAGTCAATGTGCATTCGAAGCATTTTTTTCGGCTATCCAAAAACTTGAAAACATACTTCTGCATAGCTGTCTTTCGACAATGTGTGTTTCAATCTTTCAAAGGTAAACCCTATAAGATATTTATGGAAATAACACCAAAGAGATTTGAAAACAAGATGCAATGCATAATAGAGAAAAATGTGTAATGTATAAAAGGCAAAGGATGCCAAGAATTACTAATTATAGAGACAAAAATTAAAAATTATAGATGATATAAATATAAAGAAAGAAAATATAAAACTTATGGCAGGTGATATTAATAAGGCATTTGATTCAATACAGCATGAAATATTGTGGAAAATAATGGGCGTGTACAATATTAATTATAAAGTTAATAAAGTGTATAGAACTGCTTATAAGAACATTAAAGTAACAGTTTTAGTTAATGGATGGACAAGTAAAGAAATATATATGAATAATAGTATAAGGCAAGGCTGTCCTAAGAGTAGTATTTTATTTACTTTGGTTATGAATGCAGTACTCAGAGAGGTGAACCAGAAAATAAAAATACAAATAATAAACATCAAACCCATTTTGAAATTCTTGTTATGATGTCTTACGCAGAAGATATTATTAGAACAACTGAAATAGAGTGGATGTGAGAAGTTATGTTTTATTTAGTTGTAAGTTTACAGGAAAGAGGTATGATACTAAATAAAGAAAAATCTAAAGGACTGGGTAATACAATAAAAATAGCAGGTATACTATATTCTATGAAGGAAATATTTGTTTTAGGGATACATTTTGATAAAGAAGATTATAAGAATTGATGGTAATCAATAATAATCGATAATAAAGAAAATTTTAAAAAAATTGCATATTATGGGAAATGTACAGATAAGCATATACAAAACTGTATTTGATTAATCTGTTATATTAGGAAAGATAGCATATTTGTCCAGTCTTATCATGTTTTCTACAGGATATGAAAAACATTTATTAGAAATATTATTTTTCTTTTATATGGGGATCAAGACTAAATCTTGTTAAGAGGGATGTTTTATACATGAACAAAGAAGAAGAGGGATTAGGTATGATAAATCTAAAAGTTTATGCTGCTTCATTACATTTATATAAGGTATAGAAATGGTTAAATAAAAATGACTATTTAGTGACAAATATATTGAAGTAAAATTATAAGGAATTTTAAGAAAACTACAGAAATAAAAGAACAAAAGTATATTTAAATGAAGAAATAGATCAACAAAAGATAATGTGGAAAAAAATGATGAATTGGAAGAACATAGAAAGGTGTGGTACAATAATATTATGTAGACATATTGTATTAATACATGAAAAATGTCTCAGAAATAAAGATTAAACCAAGTAAAAAAAAGTGTAGATATAATACTGAAAGTCAAGATTTTTTTTGTGGAGATTGGGAATAAAGAAATTGTCTGTTGCCTTATGAAAAGAAAGGTGAAAGAATATGCTTGTGCCGTGGAAAGAAAGAAATGACAGAACATTTTTTTTATGTGACAGAGATAAAAATTGTGGAATAAATTATGCACAGATTTTTTTTAAAATAGAAAAAATTATAAAGATATAAAAATGGACATGACTGAATATGGATATTAAAAAATATAGGCAAAGATAAGCAAATATTTGAAGACAAATTTAGATAAGAAAGTATTATATGTAATTTGTATGATATTCCACAAACACAAACACAAACCAATAAATCCAAAGAGAAAGGCAGAAGCTGAAGGCTCCAAAAAGGTTTAATCAATAAAAGTTAGTGCTTTCATTTGAGAGTAGAAGAAAGCGCTAACTTTTATTGATTAAACTTTTTTGGAGCCTTCAATTTCTGCCTTTCTCTTTTAATTTGCATGGTATGGAATGAAAGAATTAATGGAATTATGTTTAACAGAACTTGGGTATTGTTAGTAATACTAAAGAAAATCAGATTGTAGTTCTGGAAAAGGAGCAGGGGTCAATATAAAAATACAGAAATAGCACGCTTTGATGCGAAAAGTCAGAAAATTAATTAAAACGATTGCTTAAATACGTATATATACATAAATATATATATATAGATATATATAGATATATATATATATATATATATATATATATATATATATATATATAGATAGATAGATAGATATATAGATATATATAGATATATAGATATATAGATACACACACACATATATATATATATATATATATATATATATATATATAGATGTAAATACATATATATATATATATATATATATATATATATACACATATATATATATATAGATGTAAATACATATATATATACACATATATATATAGATGTAAATATATATATATATATATATATATATATATATAGATGTAAATACATAAAGATA
>NC_056732.1:1886166096-1886238596 GCF_019279795.1 Protopterus annectens | reverse complement strand
TTTTACAAATGCATATAGATTAGAATTAAAGTACAATCTCCTGTTCATCTTATAAAATGATAAAACATTTAAACTTAATTAGAAATAAAGGTTGCTGATGGTGCTGAAAGAAGCTGCTCCTGAGTCATCCCTTATCTCATATATAGTCACAGTCGGAACTCTGCAAATGTCATCGTATTGCCTAAATCAATAATGCCGGGGGACAGATGATATGAGGTGCAATCCAAACTACAGAAATCATAATTTAAATGGACCACTTGAGATTTCATGACACCCTGTTATTTTCAGTTTGAAATTGGTGTTTTCCCAAAAATACCAGACAGTTGGGAGGTATGTGTTGGAAGATGCAATACTGAAATAATTACTTTTGCTCTGCCATCCTATCAGGTTTAAATAGCATTGTACTTTTGCACGTTGTTGGTACTGCACTGTTGTTCACCTTTGCTTTGCTGATGGTAGTGGAATTAAGTTAAATAATACTGCTTTGTTGCTTTGGTACAGTTGCTCACTACTAGCTTTATTTAAGATAATACTGCAGTGTTGTCTGCTGTTCACATTTTGGATATAAAAACAAATGTACTTGTTATCTTAATAACTGACTGCACTCTTTGATCATTACTACTGTTGAAGTTCTACTCATTCCAGTTACTGTAGTGTTACAGTATTTAATGCTGCCACTCTGCAGTACTACACTACAGAATGCAGGGTTACCTTTGCAATATTCCTTTATTACCTGATTGAACGCTATACTGTTACTGCACTTGAAACCACCCATTGAGATTATCTGCAGCTGTTACAGTTACTGCACCTGAATCCATTGTGTCAGACGACCAATTGTTCACTGTTTTTTACTGACTAGAGAGAAACCACATTAGCTTATTTGGAAAAGCAATTTGGTTGAATTTGCCACTGTCACTGATTTCCTTATTGATCATTCATCGTCTGTGTATTTTACATTTCTTTTTTGCACTTGCTACTACTAAAGTAGTCACAACTCATTCTTTTACCCTTTAGTCATATCCTAGTTTATCGCTATTTTCTAGCCCTGTCAGTTATCCATCCATCCATCCATCCCTCCATCCATCCATCCACCCATCCATCCATCCATCCATCCATCCATCCATCCATCCATCCATCCATCCATCCCTCCTTCCCTCCATCCCTCCATCAATCCATCCCTCCATCTATCCCTCCTTCCATCCATCCATCCATCCATCCCTCCCTCCCTCCCTCCATCCATCCAACCATCCATCCCTCCATCCCTCCGTCCATTCCTCCGTCCATCCCTCCATCCATCACTCCATCCATCCATCCCTCCCTCCATCCATCCATCCCTCCCTCCCTCCCTCCCTCCATCCATCCATCCATCCATCCATCCCTCCATCACCCCTTTTCTCATTTTTGCACATGGGGTCGGGTGTCACTTCAACAGTGACAATCATCTAGAGCCAAGGCTTATGCTGTTGGGTGGCTAGCCCTGATGGAGTATTGCTTCAAAACTACAAAACTACTAGTTCTACTCATTCCAGTTACTGTAGTGTTACAGTATTTAATGCTGCCACTCTGCAGTACTACACTACAGAATGCAGGGTTACCTTTGCAATATTCCTTTATTACCTGATTGAACGCTATACTGTTACTGCACTTGAAACCACCCATTGAGATTATCTGCAGCTGTTACAGTTACTGCACCTGAATCCATTGTGTCAGACGACCAATTGTTCACTGTTTTTTACTGACTAGAGAGAAACCACATTAGCTTATTTGGAAAAGCAATTTGGTTGAATTTGCCACTGTCACTGATTTCCTTATTGATCATTCATCGTCTGTGTATTTTACATTTCTTTTTTGCACTTGCTACTACTAAAGTAGTCACAACTCATTCTTTTACCCTTTAGTCATATCCTAGTTTATCGCTATTTTCTAGCCCTGTCAGTTATCCATCCATCCATCCCTCCATCCATCCATCCACCCATCCATCCATCCATCCATCCCTCCTTCCCTCCATCCCTCCATCAATCCATCCCTCCATCTATCCCTCCTTCCATCCATCCATCCATCCATCCATCCCTCCGTCCATTCCTCCGTCCATCCCTCCATCCATCACTCCATCCATCCATCCCTCCCTCCATCCATCCATCCCTCCCTCCCTCCCTCCCTCCATCCATCCATCCATCCCTCCATCACCCCTTTTCTCATTTTTGCACATGGGGTCGGGTGTCACTTCAACAGTGACAATCATCTAGAGCCAAGGCTTATGCTGTTGGGTGGCTAGCCCTGATGGAGTATTGCTTCAAAACTACAATCACATACCTATCGTCAAGTTAGAGTGCCCAATTCACCTATTGCATATCTTTGGAATGTGGGCGGAAACTGGAGTACCCAGAGGAAAGCCATGTGAACACAGGGAGGACATGCAGCCTCTGCATGGAAAGCACCCCAGCTGAGGACTGAACCAGGGAACCTCCTGCTCTGAGACAGCAGCACTATCCACTGCACCACAGTTATCCTCTACTGTCTTATATGAAAAGTAAATTATTAATCTGTCCTATACTGGGTAGTGTGGAGTCTCACTCAGCTGTTTCTTCTTCTGTAGCCAGCCTGGTAGCACTAGGTATTTCAGGCAGTGTAGTAACTGCATCATGCTTACCAAAAACTCTTTATTGCTATCTCACAATGATTCAGGATGTGAGAGGTGTAAGTATTTATTTAACATTGTTACCTTATGACGATTCAGGATGTGAGAGGTGTAAGTATTTATTTAACATTAAACCAAGAAAACGCGATGTGACTCCAACCAAACTCCACTAAGCAAAACGAAAGCGAAGAACAGAATAGGCTAAAACAATCCTCCAAATTTATTAGCTCCAAAGTAATGCAAAAGCATAAACAAAACAATAAAATGAACGCCTTCACAATCCCAGCATTTTCGTCCAAATGGACTTCATCAGACAAAGCAATTAGTCTCAATTAGTGTTTTATACAAATTTAAAAACACAAACACCAATCATTTGCTTACATGTATTCCAAACCTACAAATCAACCTTCAAGCTATTTAATAATTTAGTATGCTCTCCTTTCTGATTTCATAAAATTATGTAAATTTTTGTATTTATATATACATATTTAACATTGTTACCTCATGATGATGCAGGATGTGAGAGGTGTAAGTATTTATTTAACATTGTTACCTTATGACGATTCAGGATGTGAGAGGTGTAAGTATTTATTTAACATTGTTACCTCATGATGATTCAGGATGTGAGAGGTGTAAGTATTTATTTAACATTGTTACCTTATGACGATTCAGGATGTGAGAGGTGTAAGTATTTATTTAACATTGTTACCTCATGATGATTCAGGATGTGAGAGGTGTAAGTATTTATTTAACATTGTTACCTCATGATGATTCAGGATGTGAGAGGTGTAAGTATTTATTTAACATTGTTACCTCATGATGATGCAGGATGTGAGAGGTGTAAGTATTTATTTAACATTGTTACCTTATGACGATTCAGGATGTGAGAGGTGTAAGTATTTATTTAACATTGTTACCTCATGATGATTCAGGATGTGAGAGGTGTAAGTATTTATTTAACATTGTTACCTCATGATGATTCAGGATGTGAGGTGTAAGTATTTATTTAACATTGTTACTTCACAGTGCTTCAGTATGTGAGATGTGTAAGTATTTATTTAACATTAAACAAGTAATCTCCGTGGCATCCCCAAAGTCTCAAAACAACACACTAAAGTGTAGTGGGTTCAAAAACAAAACAGTGTAAGAAACTTCTCTGTGTGGAAGATTTTCAGTCCATATATTTCTAGTTAATCATTAATCAAATCAGACAATAGTAGTAGAAGTAGCGAACATAAACTCGTCTTAAGTCAAAACAAAACAAAAAGTAATAATAGAAAATATATAACTGTACAGCATTACTAAGTATTCAAAATGAATCCAAGCAAGGCAGGCAGTCTGTTTCCAGTCGAAAATCCTTTATTAAGTACACAGACAAGCGATCCAAATAAAACAAAAATAGAGTAATAATTTCCTCACAAGCTTTCTAAATATATATATACTTTTTATCAGGCATGGGACTGATTTATTGTGCTGTAAAACAAAGTGTTATTGATGCACACGTTAAATTCACATCCCTTCCCCCATCAGTGTGAAATTTGAGCTGGTCCTGTCCTACCTAGTAGCTGTCATAATAATATATAACCCTTATGTACTTTAAATAAAATTTATAATGATGTGGTACCTCTTATTTCATAGGTTCATAGGTTCATAGGTTCATACTAGGCTATCTGCCCGAGGGCATTTACAAGCCTAGCCCATCGTTTTGTGGCTTACGCCACCCCTTAAGTATGGGGAACTATACCCATTATTTTGCTGTGCCTCTGTCGAGCAGTGACACTGAGGTTATCCCTGGGGTATATCTGTGATCTCCCATCCATTGGTCAAGATTTCTCTTGAACAAGGCCAGCGAGGTGCTCTGCCTCACATGTACCGGGATTTTGTTCCACAGCATAGGGAGTCTTTGGGTGATGAATCTATCCCTCCAGCACGACCTATTAATAGCCGTGTCAAGGTTTAAGTCTCCGCCCTTGTGGCTCTGATGGATCTAGAATTTTTGAGGTGAAGCATATTCATCAAATCTGGGTTTGACATGGCCTTGTATGTTAGGCAAAGGTCACCTCTGCGCATGCGGTAAGCGACTGAATAGAGCTGGAGTTCTTTCAGTCGGGCAGCATAGGACAGATTTTTGAGACCCTTTATCCTTTTGGTGAGGAACTTTTGTGGCCTCTCCAGCTGCTGCAAGTGTCGGGTCAGATACATTCCGAATGGGGCATTGTACTCAATCATTGGTCTGATGAGTGATGAGTAAAGGGAGACTATGACCTCCCTTGATCTAAATGAGAATCCCTTCATGATAAGGTGGGCAATGTAGAAGGTCTTCCTAACTACTTTAGCTACATGGGTGTCGAATGACAGACTACTATCAACCTGGGTCCCCAGGTCCCTGATAACTTCTTCTGTGCTCAGTGGATTGCCACCTATTTGGTAGCTAGGGGTAACCTTGTTTTTCCCAAGGGTATGACTATGCATTTTTGGCATTTAACTTTAGGCCGTGGCTCTGGCACCAGTTATCCGCTTCTGTGAGACCCTTCTGAAGGATATCTGTATCAGATGTGTTTTCTACTATGGCCCAGTTTGCAGTCATCTGCAAACTTTGTCAGCCATAACCTCCTGTGTTTGCTTGTACTGAAAAGTAGATGCCAAACAAGAGTGGGCCCAGGACTGAGCCCTGTGGGACACCACTTGTGACAGGCTTTGAGTCTGACATGGCGCCAGCAACTCTGACCCTGTGGGTTCTGTCACTCAGCCAGTTTGCAACCCATCTTGTGATGTATGGGTTGACATTTAAGCTGATGAGTTTTTCAATGATACCCGAGTGGGTATTGTATCGAAGGCCTTAGCCAGATCGAGGTAGGCTGTATGGACTGCCTTTCCTCATCAATGGCTTTGGTGACTGTTTCAAAAAGTCAACCAAGTTTAAAAGGCATGATCTGCCTTTGACAAAGCCAAACTGTTGGATCCAAAGTCTGCAAATTCCCTATGTCTTTATTTATGAGGTCCATTATGATCCTCTCCATGGCTTTGCAGATAAGGCTTGTCAAGCTAATGGTCGGTAATTTCCAGGGTCGGTGGAGGCACCGCCTTTGTGAAGTGGTACCACAGTTGCAGTGCGCCACTCCTGGGTACGATCCAGAGGTAAGACTTTGATTAAACAGCTGTCCTAGCTGTGGGTTTAATTCCTCATTGAGTTCATGGAGCACACAGCCGGGGACACCATCAGGTCCCATGGATGCTGTGTTTTTGCTTTGGAGAGAGCAGTTCTCACTTGGGCGCTGGAGATGTTTGGGGGCTGCAATCGTTTGGTATAGATATCTCTCCTTTGGGGAGGGGAGAAGTTTGCACTGAACCTGTCAGCCAGTATGTTGGCAATGTCTGTAGGATCAGTAATCTTCACATCATTTTGAAATAGCTCTGAGCATATCTGGGAGTTTCCTCCCAGGTTTCTAACATAGCTAAAGAAGGCCTTATGATTGTCTTTTGAGTCTTTAGCTATTTTCTCTCGAAATTTGCTTTGGATGATTTTATGAGAGCTCTTAGTTTTTACTTATAGTGATCAAGGGTGTCTTACCTTTTAAGGATTTTGCTCTATCTTGTAGTAGCTTCCTCCTTTTGTTGTAGAGTTTGTTTATGGCTGGGGTCCACCAGACTGGACGCTTGCCTTTGGTACAAAGAGTCTTTGTTTTGCTTGGGATTGCCTTATCCATGCAGTCCTGCAGGTGCTGGTAGAAGGCATTTGTAAGTGATTCAGCGGCTTGAGTACTGTTTTCCGCTCGGGGCCTTAAAGGAGACCACACTAGTCTTTAGAAGTGTGACGTCGGCTTTTGAGAAGTTCTTTACTGTGGTCTTTTTCATTTCAGCTCGGGGTGGCATGAGGACCTCCAGCGAGATTAGCTTGTGCTCTGATCTCACCAGTGAGGGGTACACTCCGTGTTGAACATTGTGCTCCCATGTTCGTGATGATGAGATCAAGTATGTTATCTCCTCTTGTGGGATGGTGACTAGTTGTTCCATGGCATTTGAGTTTATGAATTCCAGGAACTTTTGGGCTAGGGTGTTTGGGCTTGAGTAGTGTTCCCAGTCTATATTAGGGTAATTGAAGTCACCTAGTATGATGGTGTTTGGTGATACATTTATCCCCTCTAGTGTTTTCAGGAAGGCCATGTGAGGTTCCTGAGCTTGTGAGGGTGGCCTGTAACATGCTACAATTTGCAGAGCAGTCTTGCCTATGGTTAATTGCACCTGGATGGTCTCCGATGCATCGTGCGTTGCCACCAGTCTTGAGGTGTGGGTGTCCTTGATGAATATGGATACCCCCCCTCCTTTCTTGGTATTGTCCGGATTTTGGGGCCGGAACGCATGATATGAGGTAAAACCTGATAGCGCTGGGGTGCTCTCAGGAGCCTTGAACCAGGTTTCTGTCACAGCACAGACATCGATGTTTATTAAGTAAATTATTAAGTCTGTGATTTTATCCAAGACAATATACTACATGGCTGGAAATATATCAACCTTAGTTCATTTTGCGATCAAAAATTATATATAAGTATATACATATAAATTTTGCATGTAAAAATCAGTTTCTATTTTCATAACCTATTGTTAACAAAGATCGCTTTCGTCCTTCTAGACTTCTTCAGGTCTGAGCACAAGAACCCTAAAAACCTATATAACTGTATAATTAGTTAGTATTGTTATTACCATCATTTTGAATAAAGTGGAAAAAAGAGAGAACCAGAAAAAAATAAAAATAAGAAAAAATGTATGTATGATGATGGAAACAAAATATACACCTAAATTACAACTGATTTAACCCAGGACAGATGGCTGCTCGCTATATTTTTATCTGTGACTGCATAACTGTTTGGGGTTTCTTTTGTAATGTTCTTTCAATTGGCTCAGTATCTGCATATGCTAAGTAGTTGGTGCATGGCATTGTCCTGCATGCGGTAGCTATTTGCTCAGTGTGTTTTTTATAATCTTTATAATATATATTTATCATCTCAAAAGTGCTTACTCCTCTCTGTACTCTTCTTTTCTAGACCTAACACCACTCTTAAGTATTCAACTGTGGTACCACCTTTATCATTCTTATAAGAAAGGCGCAGTCCGGGTCTGAACTGTCTGCAAACAGCTACAGTTAACTTTGAACCTAACACCACTCTTAAGTATTCAACTGCGGTGCCACCTTTAACATTCCTATAAGAAAAGTGCAGTCTGGGTCTGAACTGTCTGCAAACAGCTACAGTTAACTTTGAGTATGTGTCTACCTGTTCGAGCCAATATTCATTTTCCCCTGGAGAGCACTCTGCTTTGGTTGTAAGCAGCCCCACCACCACCACCACCACCACCACCACACCACACACACACACACACACACACACACACACACACACACCTTCCACTTTCTCTTATTCCCTTCTGTTAGCAAATAGTATCCATAACTGATCAATACTGTGTTTGTAAATTTAAACTATGACCACAGTAGCCTACTGATACAATGCTATCCTGTTTTTCCACCTGAGAAATGGTTAAGAAATGACTTACAGTTTCAGAGCAGTCCTTGGTCAATTCTGATTGTTTCTTAAACACAAATTTGTCTTTGCTTTGGCTCATTAGTGGCAGTACAAAAGAACTGCCTGCTTACACCCTTGTTCTCCCCCTCCCCTTTCCCTGTTTATTACCTAAAGCCAATCCCAAAGTTAATAAATATTACCTGTGGCAGGCACCATTTTTAAAACTACAATCGCCCTTTGTCACTATCATATGTTCATTTATCAGTTTGCTCTGTTACCTGATTGTTTCCAGCCCCTTCATAAGAACAACTAACAGGGTCTCTACCCACTTTGCTCTCCACCCTGCCCCCTATTTCCTCCCACCCCCAGTTGTCCTACCTTTATTACACTCACAAACCCCTCCCATCTTTCCAATAGCCAAACACAGAGCTAAACCCAACACTACCTCCTCCATCTTCCCACTACTATCACACCTCCTTAACATGTACAAGCATACCTTACCTATGCTCACTGCATGCACTCTCCTTGCATATCTTACATCCTACCAAAGCTCCATCATCCCCCCACTCAACCACTACCACTGTACTACTACTCACACCACCACTCATGTCTCACCCTCACTCAGCTCCCCTCCCACCAACTCAAAAACCATCCCTATGCACCCCTCGCATATTCTACCAAGTATATTACTCAAACATAAAGCATCCCTATAACTTAACAAAGTAACCCTCCCACCATACCTATTACCTACAGAGCACAATCATAAAGTTTCCCTAATAAACAAACACATTCAAAAACTGAGAAAACTAATAACCTCATTCATATCAAAACTAGCCCTAAGTGGAGACATCCACCCCAACCCTGGCCCTACCATCGCCAACCCCAATCCTCATAATCAGACTAGAAACCACAACTTCTCCCATATCACAGCCAATAGAAAGCCAAGTGACTTCCTTCTACTAAGCCTAAATATTAGAAGTATATCCAACAAAGTCCATGAACTCCATGCCACCATAGACTTGTACTCCTCAGATATAGTCATCCTGACAGAAACATGGCTAAAACCTCACATTACCAGTGAGCAAATACTCCCTACCAGTTATGGTATACTAAGAGTAGACCCACTAAACAAGAAAGGAGGCGGTGTAGCTATAATATTTAAACAACATCTAAACATCCAGATCTTAAAATCATCAGCTCTACAAATAGGCAATGAAGAAATATATACCAACCTCAAAATAAACCAGAACAAAACCATCAACATAATTGGATGCTACTTCTCACCTGGCCAAAACATCCCTACAATAGAAAACTTCCTCAGCTAATCTACCCACCATCTCCCCCAAGAAAGCAGAGGAGGAATTCCAGAGGTCTCATACTCTATACATGAACTCCCAGGGAGACAGGAGAACCAAACAGTGGACGGGGTAAGGGAAATACAATACCTGGCCAGTCCCGACTGGAACCCGAACTACAACCCAGGTCCCAGGCTTAGACGGAGGAACCAGCCACAATAACAGGTACAATAACAACAACAACAGGTTCCACAATAACAGGTGCTCCACTTATCTTGAACAACTCTGTTAAAGCACTGACTGAAGAGGAAAAAAGTGTGTTGTCCAAAGGACTTACTTTTGTACCAAGCTGCAGAAGTGAGGTTGCTCAGGTACTGATAGACCTTAAAATGTTTGTGAGGAAGCACAACTTAAGGGTACAGTTTCATGGCAAAAGTAATGACACTGAAAATAAGCCTATTGATGAAACTATAAAAAGGCCTAGCAGCTGTTGTCCACCAATACATCAAACCCTAGCTGCTTTCGAAGTGAAATGGGAGATGGATATTAGGAAACTGCTTAAAAAACCTCCTAAGAAAAAACTTTATAACTTAACACAGGGAGAAATAAAAGCATTCCTTGAGCTAGGCAATGATAAATCCAGGCGTGAAATGAAGGCAGACAAGGGAGGAGGTATACTTGTGACTGATACCACTAGCTACAACCAAAAGATAGAGAACATGCTGGAGGATAACAGATTTTATGATTTATTTACCATGGATGACATAAAAAGAGCATATGATTTATGGAACACCAATCCCACCACATTATGGGAAGAAAAACTTATCACTGAAAATCTTTATAATTATGTATGGAGCCCATGCCCACATTTACCTTATTTTTTGGAATACCAAAGCCACACAAGAACAGAGAAGACCCACCTTATAGACCGGTGGTAGCAAGTGGAGGTTCCCTTACTGAAGCCACGACCATTTACCTTGATTACTTGCTGAAACCTCTAGCAGAAAAGAATAAGTCATAAATAAGAGATTCAAAGGATTTTTTGAAGAAAATAAAAGACATTACAGTGGAAGCTGACAGTATTTTGGTAACTATTGATGTGGAATCCTTGTACACAGTGCTCCCTCACAATTACTGTATAACAGCAGCTATGGAGTCTTTTAAGAAACATAATCAGAGTACACAGGCACAACTGCAAAAGTTAAGCAAGCTCATTAATTTTGTACTGGACTTCAATTTCTTTACTTTCAATGGCAAACACTACAAACGAAAAACTGGTATAGCAATGGGGGCTGCCATGGCTCCCAGCATAGCTAACATAGCCCTGGGCAAATGGGAGGAGGACTTTATGTTAAACAACACAGACTACATGCAGCATATAGGTTCATAGGTTCATAGGTTCATACTAGGCTATCTGCCCTAGGGCATTTATAAGCCTAGCCAGAATGTGTTTGGCTTTCGCCACCCATTTTAAATGAATTTTGCTATGCCCTTTTTCGAGGTTAGTATACTGTGCCTCTGTCTAACAGTGACACAGAAGTGATACCCAGGGTAAACCTACGATCTCCCATCCATTCATCAAGATTCCTCTTGAAGAGAGTCAATGAGTCCTAACCTGGACTGGGATTTTATTCCAGGGTGAAGGGAGCCTCTGGGTTATGAATCTGTCCCTCCAGCATGTCCTATTTATTTCAGTGCTGAGGTTCAAGTCTCTCGAGTGTGTAGCTTGATGGGATTTGGATTTTCTGAGGTGCAGCATGTCCATTAATTCCAGGTTGAGTATGGCTTTATACGTCAGGCACAGATCGCCTCTGAGGAGGTGGTATGCCACTGAGTAGAGCTGGAGTTTCTTTAACCGGGCAACATATGGCATCTGCTTGAGCCCTTTGATCCTCTTGGTGAGGTACTTTTGGGGTCTTTCCAGTTGCTGCAGGTGTCTGGTAAGGTACATCCCAAAAGGGGCATTGTACTCAATTATAGGTCTGATGAGGGATGAGTAAAGAGGCACGATGACCTCCCCTGATCTAGATGTGAATCCCTTCATGATTAGGTGGGCTATATAAAATGTTTTTCTAACCACTTTGGCTACGTGGTTGTCAAATGAGAGATTGCTATCAACTTGGGTCCCCAGGTCCCTAATTACTTCTTCCATACTTAATGGATTACCACCTATGTAGTAATTTGTGGGCACTTTGTTTTTGCCAAAGGGGATGACTGTACACTTTTTGGCGTTTAGCTTGAGGCCATGGATCTGGCACCAGTTGTCTGTTTCTATGAGGCCCTTTTGTAGGAAGTTTGTGTCAGCTGGAGAGTCAATTATGGCACCCAGTTTGCAGTCATCTGCGAACTTGGTCAGTCACAGTCCTTCCGTGTTGGCCTGTACCTCTGAGAAATATATACCAAACAAGAGAGGTCCCAGGACTGAGCCTTGTGGGTTGCCACTTGTAACTAGTTTGGAGTCTGACATGGCTCCAGCAATTCTCATCATGTGCGTTCTGTCCTTGAGCCAGTTTGCAACCCATCTAGTGACATAGGGGTTTATATTTAAGCTGGTGAGCTTATCTATAATGCCTGAGTGGGGTATTGTATCAAAGGCTTTTGCGAGGTCTAGGTAGGCTGTGTGGACCACCTTCCCCTCATCAATGGCCTTGGTGACTGTTTCAAAGAAATTGACCAGGTTTAAGAGGCAGGATCTGCCCTTAACAAAGCCGAACTGGGTAGGATCCAGTGTCTGTAGGTCCCCAATATCTTTATTTATGAGGTCCATGATGATCCTTTCCATAGCTTTTCAGACCAAGCTAGTCAGGCTTCTGGGGCGATAGTTTCCAGGATCTGTTGAGGCACCACCTTTGTGGAGAGGGACCACTGTTGCTGTACGCCACTCTTTGGGTACATATCCTATAGTGAGGCTGAGATTGAACAGTAGTTTTATGTTTGGGTTTAATTCTTCTTGGAGTTCATGTAGGATGCAGCCCGGGACACCATCTGGTCCCATTGATGCTGTGTTTTTTGCTTTGGACAGGGCGGCTCTTACCTGAGCATCTGAGATGTCAGGGGGGCAGCACTCTGCTGGGATAGATATTTGCCCTTTTGGTGGGGGGGGGAGAAGTTTGTGCTGAACCTGTCAGCTAGGATGTTGGCAATGTCTGTGGGTTCAGTGTATTTTTTGTCATTTTGGACTAATTCTGAGCATATCTGGGAATTCCCACCCAGGTCCCTAACATAACTAAAGAAAGCCTTGTGGTTATCCTTTGTGCCCTGTGCAATTATTCTCTCGAAGCTGGCCTTAGATGATTTTATGAGTGCCCATAGTTTTTTGCTAATACTGATCAGAGATGCTTTCTCTTTTTGGGATTTTGCTCTATCATGTAGTAGCTTCCTCCTTCTATTGTATAGTTTGTTTATGGCTGGGGTCCACCATAGGTTCATAGGTTGGTACTAGGCTATCAGCCCTAGGGCCTATACAAGCCTAGCCATAACAATTCCCTGGCTATTTCTTCCCACACTATTTACTTCCCTGGACCCCTGTCTAGCAGGGCGACTCACCCAGGGTGAATTTCCTTTCTCCCATCCAATCGTCAAGGTTCCTTTTGAAGAGGGCCAAAGAGGCACTCCGCTTGACATGTATGGGCAATCTATTCCAGAGTCTGGGGAGTCTCTGGGTCAGGAATCTATCCCTCCAGCATGTTTTGTTTATTGTGATGACAAGGTTTAGATACCTGGAGTGTGTGGCTCTGAGGGATTGGGATTTCTTTAAGTGTAGCATGTCCAACAGCTCTGGGTTTGACATGGCCTTGTATGTTAAGCAGAGATCGCCTCTGAGTAGACGAAATGCGACAGAGTATAGCTGGAGTTTTTTAAGGCAGTCAGCATGGGGCATCTGCTTTAGGCCTGTGATTCTTTTAGTGAGGTATTTCTGCAGCCTTTCCAGTTGTTGCAGATGTCTTGAGAGGCACATACCAAATGGGGCATTGTATTCTATAATGGGTCTAATTAGGGATGAGTATAGTGGGACAATGACCTCCTTTTTTCTGGATGAAAAGCCCTTAGTGATGAGGTGTGCCACATAGAAGGATTTCCTGACTGTTGTGGCGATGTGGTTATCGAAGGTGAGACCACTGTCCAACTGTGTCCCGAAGTCTCTTATCACACTTCCGGTGTTTAGTTTACTGCCACCTATATGGTAATTCACTGGTACATGTTTTTTCCCAAAGGGGATAACTATACATTTCTTGGCATTGAGCTTGAGCCCATGGCTCTGGCACCAAGCATCTGTTTCTGTAAGGCCCTTTTGTAGAGTATCCACATCATTTGGGGATTCAATAACAGCTCCCAGTTTGCAGTCATCAGTGAACTTTGTTATCCAGAGTCCCTTAGTGTTGGCCTGCACTTCAGAGAAGTAGATGCCAAACAAGAGTGGTCCCAGGACCAAACCCTGAGGTACTCCACTTGTCACTTGTCTGGAGCTGGATTTGGAGTTGGCTACTTTTACAGCGTGGGTTCTATCAATAAGCCAATTAGCAACCCATTGGATGACGTAGGGATTAATGCCCAGCTTAGTAAGTTTATCTATGATTCCAGAGTGGGGGATGGTGTCAAAGTCCTTGGCAAGGTCTAGATAGGCTGTGTCGACCACCTTACCCTTGTCCATGGCTCTGGAGACTGATTCAAAGAAGTCAATCAGGTTCAGGAGACAAGATCAGCCCTTTGGAGGATTGGGTCTTGGTTTTATTTGGGATTGCATGATCCATGCATTCCTGAAGGTGTTCATAGATCGCGTTTATAAAGGATTCTGCTGTCTGGGCCATATTTTCTACAGGCCCGGGGGCTTTGAAGGATTCCACCTCAGTTTTGAGGAGTGTGAAATCTGCTTTAGAGAAGTTTTTCACTGTGGTTTTCTGGGCAGGGGCTGGGGTTGGGATGTGAATATCTAATGAGATTAGTTTATGGTCTGATCTTACCAGTGAGGGATACACTTCTAGTCTGGAGCATAGAGTCCCCATGTTGGTGAGGATCAGGTCCAGTATGTTTTCCCCTCTTGTGGAAGTGGTAACAAGTTGTTCCATAGTATTTGAGTTTATAAATTCTAGGAACCTTTGGGCTAGGGTGTTGGAGCTAGAGCAATTCTCCCAGTCTATGTTTGGGTAGTTGAAGTCGCCCAATATAATGGTGTTTGGAGAGACCGTCATATTTTCCAGTGTTCTCAGGAAGGCCAAGTGGGGTTCCTGGGTTTGGGAGGGTGGTCTGTAGCAGGCTATAAACTGGAAGGCAGTTTTACCCACTGTTAGTTGCACATGGATAGTCTATGATGCTTCGTGCTGTGCCACCAACCTGGAGGTGTGGGTATCTTTGATGAATATTGATACTCCCCCTCCTTTTTTGGTTTGGTCCAAGTTTTGGGGCCGAAAAGCATGGTATGAGGTATAACCTGGTAGTGCTGGAGTGCTCTGGGGAGCCTTGAACCAGGTTTCTGCTACTGCACAGATATCGGTGTTCTCCATGCTAAGGAGAGTTTCAAGTGCGTGCATCTTGAGGTTTAGACTTCTGGCATTGAGTAGCATTACTCTTAGTTTCTTATCCCTTGTGATACCTATGGAGGTGGGTTTGTCTTTGAGCTTTGCCTAAAAAAGGCACTATGGGGGTGGCAAGAGCCTTTGCCAATATCTGAAAGCCCAGGGGTGACAGTTGCAAGCCGTCCCTAGCGAAGCATTGTGGCTTGTCGAGCATGTCATCCCAGGCTGACAGGCATTGGATCCCCTTTGAATGACACCAATACTTAAGCCATTTGTTGAAATTGATCTTCTTGTCTTCATATTGTGGCATCATTCTTGGTGAGGGTAAGATGCTACTCAAGGTCAGGGTCATACCGGCCTGGGCTACATGCTCAGAGAGCTCCTCTATGTCTCTTTTCATGTAGTAAGCTCCCCACTGCCACTGGTAAACAAAGAAGCATCCCTTTATCCAAGAAAGGAAATGGGCAACACAGAAACTTTCGAAAAGTCCAGAATACAGCAAAGCCTGTATTTGGACTACTATAGGTCAGGAAAGATGGGAAACAAGGATATTTTTTTTTTTTTTTTTTGCAACAAACAGCAAGAAAATGCAATAAATATGTAACACAGGCTAGCGCACTTGAGTGTGTAGCCTCAACAGGTTTATGCAACAAACAGGACAAACTTTAAAAGTGCAGGTGCAAAATCAACTTTAAACAGATTAAAACAGTTCAAGAAGCAGAAATACTTGCAGTTTAGCTAGATCGGACAGTCGCCCAGGTAGTAGCAGGAAAAAAACACTTTTATCAGGTTAGCAGTCGCTCTTTTAGCCTCTCTGCTGCTAGCACCACTCTGCAAGACCACAAGGAGCTTGGCTGAGTAGTAACAAGCGCAAACCCGGGCCAAAGTGGGTTTTATACAGGGGGACTTGAAAGAGCTAGAAATTGGCCCAAAACGACCAATAGACTACCAGATTCTTGTGCTGGCACCACTCCTCCAGGGATAGCTAGGCTGCTCTAAGCTCCACACTGCCACTGGTGAACAAAGAAGCCTCCCTTTATCCAAGAAAGGAAATGGGCAACACAGGAACTTTCCAAAAGTCCAGAATACAGGAAAGCCTGTATTTGGACTACTCTAGGTCAGGAAAGACGGGAAACACATGTTATTTACGTTTTATTGATGATGTCTTTATTGTGTGGGAAGGTGACACCTTGCAGCTTGGAGATTTTATCACTTACCTCAATCAAAAAACCCTTCCTGAAGTTTACCTCTTCCCATAGCTGTACTTTAACCACTTTCTTAGATATGCAGATTTCCAAGGACACCAACAATAACAGAATCACCACTGATCTATTCAGAAAACCAACGCGGATTAACTTATTACTCCACAATAAAAGTCAACATCCTACAAAAATCAAGTATAATGTAGTGAAGTCCCAAGGCTATAGAGTAGCTCGAATTACCACAGAGATGGAACCATTTCTGAGAAACCTGAACAACTTAGAGAATGATTTTCTAGTGAGAGGCTATGAAAGTCAGATGTTAAAAAACATCCTGGAACCCATTACAGAACTGAAAAGGACTGAAGCACCTTCACTCAGCCTCCCCAGTAGAAAACATTGTAGCAAAATTAGACAGAGGCACAGTAAACTAAACCTTAAAAAGGGCACAGTATACTGAAATCAAGGGGTGGTGTAAGCCATACAGAATCGGGCTAGGCTTATAATTGCCCCAGGGCAGATAGCCTAGTATGAACCTATGAACCTATGAACCTAAGCAATACAGTAGCAAATATTAGGATCAAACCTAATTTTTGGGGACATTTTGTTTCAACTTTATGCATCACTCCATGCCCCATAATTTCTAATCTCTCATTTCAAGTGATGTTTCCTGCTATTCCTGATATCAATTAAGTGTTCCTAATTTCACTTATCTGGCCAACAGGAAGGGTTAGGTCACTGCATGCTCATTTGACCATAAGAGAGAGGGTACCATGGAAAGACTCTGGTAGCCATCATGAACCGATACTTTTACCTAACCATCCCTATGGAGAGTATGTCTTGTGCAGTGATGCATTGACATCAAGCCTACAAGGAATTGTATGCTTCCACAGACAATATGAACTACAACTGCCAGCTATCCATCTGCTCATCCTTACAGTCCCAGTAGTCCCGGCCACTTCCAGAATTGTGCACCATCCCCTCAGGTGGGACAGCTTGTCCTTCAACTCAATTTTCCTCACCCTGCCCAACTCTTGTAGTGCCTACACTACATCTTGAATACAGGTCACTAGAAGTGCAGGAAGGAATAAAGTGCTGTCCCAAAGTATCCCATTACCTAGGCAATATTGAAGGGACTACTAACTGCCTCTTCCTTTGTGACCACTAACAAAAAGTACTATATTAGTGCTGTTGCTTTTTCACCATCCCACTATCCCAACTGCTGAATATATTTAGCTTCACATTCTTACATTTCATTTTCCTTATTAAGTATGCATACATTTTTTTTTTTTTTGCTTCTGGAACAACTATCCTTTAATCATGCTGGACATTTGCAACTTTAGCTGTCTTTCCTGACATACTTATTTCATTATTTCCAAATGTTATAGGCAGTGTCCACAAGGACCACTGAATTACCTGATTGACAAAATTAAAACCTACAATTCTCCTCAACCTGTAATACCATATGTTAAGAATAAATATTTTGCCCTTCTTTTTGATATGTATATTTATTTCATACAGACAACTGTTAACTTCTGTAATGATATTTTTCATGTATTCTTACTTTTCCTTCACACTATCTTCATTCCTCCTAGTTAAAGCTTTCCTGAGATGATGTCTCACTTTGTAAGGGTGTGCTCTCCTGAAGTCCCAACAACTCATCTTTTGATTGGCTTGAGTGCAGCTGATTGTGTGGCATTACATTTGATGATAACTAATTCCAAAATGGCTGCCACCAGTTGCAGGTTAGAGATAATTTCCCCATCCCGTATCAGAGTAACCAAACCTAAGGTTCATCACATACTCCAGCTCTTTACTGTTCCATAGTAGGTTATGTGAGGAGTGCTTTCCTTAGGACAGTCACCCCAGATCAGTACAACAAACTCTTTTACACACAGCTTACATGGTGCTAACCTGTTTTGTTTTCTTTTCTCGTGAATAATTTGCACCCAGTGTACCTCCACCCAGTACTCCAATTCCATTTGCAAATTCTTACTAGGTACCAACTAAACCAAATTACAAAAAGAACTTCGGGCAAATCAATCCAACACCAGTTCATCTTGTCTTGGTGTTGGATTGATTTGCCTGAAGTTCTTTTTGTAATTTGGTTTAGTAAATTCTTACTAGGCACATTTCCTACAACCTCCCCTCTCTGGAAGATGACAACAGTTTGTAGACATTAACTTACCAATTAAAGGCAACAAGAAAAATGAACTTCAATTTGTCTGATGTACACCTCCCATTGGCTAAAATTGTTGTATATCAAATGCCATTTTATGACCCCTGATATAGATGTACACCTCCCATTGGCTAAGATTGTTGTATATCAAATGCCACTTTATGACCCCTGATATAGATGCACACCTCCCAATAACTAAAATTGTTGTATATCAAATGCGATTTTATTACCCCTGATATAGATGTATACCTCCCATTGGCTACAATTGTTGTATATCAAATGCCATTTTATGACCCCTGATAGAGATGTACACCTCCCATTAACTAAAATTGTTGTATATCAAATGCCATTTTATGACCCCTGATATAGATGTACACCTCCCATTGGCTAAAATTGTTGTATATCAAATGCCATTTTATGACCCCTGATATAGATGTACACCTCCCATTAAATAAACTTTTTGTATATCAAATGCCATTTTATGACCCCTGATATAGCTGTATACCTCCCATTGGCTAAAATTGTTGTATATCAAATGCCATTTTATGACCCCTGATATAGATCTATACCTCCCATTGGCTAAAACTGTTGTATATCAAATCCCATGTTATGACCCCTGATATAGATGTATACCTCCCATTAACTAAAATTGTTGTATATCAAATGCCATTTTATGACCCCTGATATAGATGTACACCTGCCAATAACTAAAATTGTTGTATATCAAATGCCATTTTATGACCCCTGATATAGTTACTCTTAGTTCAGACCTTCTGCAAGCAGACATTTTTAAAGCATGCAGAAAGTGAGCAGGTTCATTGTACTTGTTCTCCTTAGATGTGAAAATGATCAATTTATTTTGCTTGTAATCAGCATAAACTAATTCAGTGACAACCTAAAGAGCTCTCCAACTTTAACTTATTAACAGCTTATTTTTTTAAGATTCTGTTAGCACAGCACTTTTAAGATGCTAGATGACTGTGAAATGCAGCTCATCTCACATTTCTTTGCCGGAAAGGATTGACTTTATCATACTAGATCTTTTATACTAGAATAGTATTGGCACAACTCAAAGACTGCGACAGTATTCCCTTCTTATAATGTAAAGGGTCAGCACATTGTATGGAGGCATATAATGTGAACAGTCAGCCTTTGCAATGAAACAGACTTGTACATTGGTAACAATTTATTATTCCTTAAGATTTTATCTTTTACACTAAATGATCTTGCCGTAATTTTCAGACATACTGTAAACATAAACTAGAAGCTTCTCTAACATATAGATTATCTCTGTTTTCTTATTTGCATACAAGTACATATGGGAGAAGCCCATTTCTACCCACAGTCAAGCACTACCCACTTAGTAAGCTTAAAAGTACCTCTTGCCTGCTCAAGTTTCACATCAAAGCATGCATTTCTTAAGACAGGCATTTCTGTTTAAATCAAAATACATATCAAACAAAGTATTGCATGGTATACAGTTGTCTAAGTCAGCCAAGACAAACCCATCTTTGTCTTAGCTGTATTTACATTGTCTAGAATTTGTGCTTGCATATCTAGTGTTTGCAGAAAATAAATATTTACCTTGCTTACCTCGATTTGTTTTCTACAATTACTCTTTCCTATGTATATTTTACCTAAATATGACTATTTCATGTATTAACCATTTTCCAATTTTATGAAATTTACAGACAACTGTTGGGGTATTCATACTTACACGAATGTTAAATAAATTGAGCATCTGTTAAAAGTAGAATGTACATACCTTCCAGATTGAGACAATGATGAATTTGTGTTGTCCATTTGTCGACTGGTGTTCTACAGGTTTGCTTGCTACAAAAGAAAACATTTTGAAGTTTATAGTTTGCTTCTGAAAATATATTTTACTTCATTCAATATACTTCTTAAAATACTATAACACTTTTTATATTAAAAATAAAAATTAAGTTAAAGGTTACAAATCAATTTACCTTCATATCACGTGCACCATCAGTTGCCCAGTCTTTCTCTGTAAATGTTTTTAATATCCTATCATGGACACTAAACTAGACAGAGTTATACATGACAGAGAGGATTAAAGGTAAGAAAATTGTAGTTCTTTTTTCAGTGCAAATTGATAGCCTTCATACCAACATTTAAAATCAGAAACAAAAACTCCAACTAAGTAATATTTTTTAATCTCAGTACTATTAACTTGAACATTTAATGGAAAAAGAGAACACAAATTAATACGTATTTCCTAAAGTAAAAAAAGTTTGCAGCTATAATGATTGTCATTAATTATGAAGTGTTATCTACCACATTTCCTCTTAAGATCTTACATTATAGGAGAAACAGGACAAAACTTTGTGATATTTGAGCCAACATCAGGGAGAGTTGAGAGGCAGGAGTTGTATATGGAAATGAAAAAAAAGATACTGAATGCAGACTAAAAAAAAATGGCAGTAAAATCCTGGTGTACCATGGATGAAACAAAAGGTCGAGTAGACATCTAGGATTGGAACATGTACATTGCACATTACTGGGCTAAAGACAAGCTATATTGTGAGACCAGAAAGGTTGCTGGGGATATGGGCTTCAGGGCTGGCCTTATGTATAGGCAAAGTAGGCAATAATCTGTAGCTCCATTCTTGAAGGGGTGTGCTTTTCCCATTTATTTAATTATTTATTTCTAGAGCAATGTTTCTTTATCCCCAAAATAAATAAATCACTCCTACAGTAAAAAAAATGTGCCCACAGCACAGTAAGCATTCTAGGGGCAGTGCCCCATGCCCACAGCACAGTAAGCACTCTAGGGGCAGTGCCCCATGCCCACAGCATGGTAACCACTCTAGGGGCAGTGCCCCATGCCCACAGCACAGTAAGCACTCTAGGGGCAGTGCCCCATGCCCACAGCACAGTAAGCACTCTAGGGGCAGTGCTCCATGCCCACAGCACAGTAAGCACTCTAGGGGCAGTGCCCCATGCCCACAGCAAGGTAACCACTCTAGGGGCAGTGCCCCATGCCCACAGCATGGTAACCACTCTAGGGGCAGTGCCCCATGGCCACAGCACAGTAAGCACTCTAGAGGCAGTGCCCCATGCCCACAGCACACAGCACAGTAAGAACTCTAGGGGCAGTGCCCCATGGCCACAGCACAGTAAGCACTCTAGGGGCAGTGCCCCATGGCCACAGCACAGTAAGCACTCTAGGGGCAGTGCCCCAGTTACTTGATTCAAGTCTTGCTACATTACATTCACATTGCAAGATCTGTATTAGGTCACAGAAGTGCGGACAGACCTCACAGCATTCAAATATAGGTGTGAAAGTCACCACTGCAGGCTGTAGAGTCAGGTTGAATAAGTGCTTCTTACCTCCAAATAAGTCCAAAACTGATGTTCATAAAAGCAAGAAATGTTTACTGTAAAACACAACAAACTGAGCACTTTCACCCACCATAAACCTAGGGCATCATCAGCGTTAAAAACAGCAGCACATCACTCAATCCTTAAATAAGGAAAGTCAAACCAGGTGACCCTTACCTAATATAACTGCTTAAAGACAAACCAGGTGACCCTTACCTAATATAACTGCTTAAAGACAAACCAGGTGACCCTTGCCTAATATAACTGCTTAAAGACAAACCAGGTGACCCTTGCCTATTATAACTGCTTAAAGACAAACCAGGTGACCCTTACCTAATATAACTGCTTAAAGACAAACCAGGTGATATAACTGCTTAAAGACAAACCAGGTGACCCTTACCTAATATAACTGCTTAAAGACAAACCAGGTGACCCTTACCTAATATAACTGCTTTAAGACATACACCATATCATAAAAAAAAATAATAATTCTGAAAAAACACATAAAAATTTGCACTTTAAAACCTTGTGTATGATCAGGTATATGGATACCTTGTAATTAAATCATTAGAAGTGTTGAAGCCACTGTTTTAAATGTGCTGTTAGCTTCAATATGCTGCTAATAGAACAAGCTTCATTAATACCAGGGCTAGCCATGGCATTTAATCTTAGTTGTCACGCCAGTTCTTTATAGTCCAACATATCCCCCCTCATGATTATTCATTTGCACTCTATCTATAATAAAAATATATATATTTTTAAATTAGTGCATTTGGTAGAATGAACATAGAGAGCATTAGTAGTTTTCTTAGTTTTTATATCTCTTCTGTGTTCTGCCATACGTTCCCTCAATTTTCTAGTAGTTTTTAAGGGTTAAAGGAAAGGTCTGCAAAATGGTAGTGAGACTAGCTATGTCATATGGATTGGAGATGGTGGCACTGATGAAAGATGGGAGTCATAACTGGAGGTGGCAGAGTTAAAGACGTTAAGATTTGCACTGGGTGTGAAGAGGATGGACAGGATTAGAAATGAGTATATTAGTGGGTCAGCTCAGGTTGGATGGTTTGCTATATGTATATATACATATGTATATATATATATATATATATATATATATATATATATATATATATATATATATATATATATATATGTATATATATATATATATATATATATATATATATATATATATATATATATAAATATAAATGTATACGTACACACACATATATTTTATATATATATTTATATATATATATATATATATATATATTTAGATTATTTTATATATATATATATATATATATATATATATATATATATATATACATACATATATAGATATGAACACACGTTTCTATTTGCATACATACATATAGATAGATATGCACATATATGTATATGTAAATATATATATATATATATATATATATATATATATATATATATATATATATATATATACATACAAGGAAACATTAGTATTTGGCACGATTGCTCAGCAATTTTCAGAATACTATAAACTTTAGTAAGAAATCAAGGTGCTGATGTAACATAGTATTACACCAAGGTTATGTCTGCCTTCTATGCTCCTTCACAATCAGGAACAATTACACTCCCTCAATTAATGAATTCGAAAAATATTGCTAAGATGGTGTGTCAAAATGAATTAGTTACCATTAAAATAATAACAGTTCAAAATTCTTATTATTATAACAATTGCTTAAAATTAAACACGTTATTACAGAAATTGTGAGTTATGGCTTATAGCAATATTTGTGTATTCTTTTATTTTCATAGGTTCATAGGTAGATATTGGCTATCTGCCCAAAGGCATTTATAAGCCTAGCCAGAATGTGTTGGCTTTCGGCGCCCCCTTAGATTAGTTCCCTGTGCCTCTGTCCAACAGAGCCACTGAAGTGATCACCAGGGTAAACTTTCTGTTTCCCATCCACTCGTCAAGGTTTCTCTTGAAGAGTGTTAGTGAGAGGCTCTGCCTAATGTAGATTGGAATCTTGTTTCAAAGCATAGGAAATCTCTGGGTCAGGAATCTATCCCTCCAGCATGTCCTTTTTATAGTTGTAGTGAGGTTTAGATCCCTAGAGTGTGTGACTTGAGGGGATTTGGTTTACTTTAGGTGGAGCATGTCCATCAATTCTGAGTTGGACATGGCTTTATATGTCAGGCAGAGATCACCTCTGAGTAGGCGGTATGCAACTATGCAACCAAGTACAGCTGGAGTTTTTTCAGTCGTCCTGCATAGGGCATCTGTTTGAAGCCAGTAATCCTCTTAGTGAGGTACTTCTGTGGTCTTTCCAGCTGTTGCAGGTGTCTTGTAAGGTACATCCCAAATGGGGCGTTGTACTCTATGATGGGTCTGATGAGTGATGGGTAGAGGGGCACAATAACCTCTTTTGTTCTAAATGTGAACCCTTTTGTGATTAGGTGGGCCACACAGAAGGACTTTCTAACCACTTTGGCAATGTGATTATCAAAGATGAGATTACTATCTACTTGGGTCCCCAGATCCCTTATTACATTTTCCGTATTTAGGGGGCTACCACCTATGTGGTAGTTCATGGGTACTTTGTTTTTTCCCAAGGGGATGACTATGCACATTTTGGCATTTAGCTTAAGGCCATGATTTTGACATCAGGTATCCATCTCAGTGATATTCTTTTGGAGGATGTTTGTGTCAGCTGGAGAGTCAGTTATGGCCCCTAGTTTACAGTTGTCTGTGAACTTGGTCAGTCATAGCCCTCCTGTGTTTGCCTGTACCTCTGAGAAGTATATACCGAACAGGACGGGTCCCAGAAGCTAGAGCCTGCCACTTTTACTGTGTGGGTTCTATCCGTGAGCCAGTTGGCAACCCATCTCATGACATAGGGGTTTATGTTCAGGCTGGTGAGCTTGCCTGTAATACCAAAATGGGGAATGGTGTTGAAGGCCTTTGCAAGGTAAAGGTAGGCTGTGTGGGCCACCTTTCCCTTGTCTATAGCCTTGATAACTTTCTCAAAGAAGTCTACCAGGTTTAGGAGGTATGGTCTGCCCTTAAAGCTGAATTGGATAGGGTCCAGTGTTTGGAGGTTCCCAATGTTTCTGTTAATGAGTTCCAAGATGATGTCCTCCATAGCCTTGCAGACCTAGCTAGTCAGGCTTATAGGCTGATAGGTCCCAGAGTCTGTTGTTGCTCCACCTTTGTGGAGTGGGATAACCGTTGCTGTGCACCACTCTATGGGTACGTCCCCTGTGCAGAGGCTGAGTTTGAACAGTGTGTTTAGGTGAGGGGTTAGTTCATTTTGGAGCTCTGAATGGTTGTATGTAAATATATGTGTTCATTATATTTGGACACCACTATAAATAGCTGTTTATTGTTTATTATGCTTCATACAAAATTCGTTTTATGTTTCATTAGATATGTTTTTTGTAAAACAAACAGGAACAATTCAACTTGTAGATTTGCACTGCCTATTTTTCCAACCAGTAAAAAAGGCAGTGAGCCACATTCAGTAATTCACACAAGAGTAACGACCATCGATGTTCTAAAGAAATAAAGTACAATTGTGTAAAATCTTTCCATAATGGTAGATGTCTTTGCCCACACCACTGCAGTATTCTTAACAGATGGGATACCCTGCAGTGGAAGCCTGATGTCCAGCCAGTGTGCCAAAGCCTAGTGCTACTTTAAGGAAATCCAAGAAAAAATAGTTTGTTTGGATACAGCTACTCCCAAAGATCTAGGATGAAAAGAAACAAACAACTGACTGGATTTTCTAATAGCCTTAGTGTTATCCAAATAAACCTTGAGTTGCCTATGCACAACCAAAGTATGCAGCATCCTCTCACTGTCAGATTGTGGATAGGAGAAGAAGGTAGGCAGATTAATAGTCTGGTTAAGTGATAGCTCATTAACCATCTCATCATCATCTTTTTTTGGCTGTTCCCATTAGGGTCCACCACAGTGGATCAACTGTTTCCATTTCTTCCTGTCCTCTGCATCATGCTCTTTCACACCAACCTCCTGCATGTCCTCTCTCATCACATCCATAAACCTTATCTTAGGCCTTCCTCTTTTCCTCTTACCTGGTAGCTCCATCCTTAGCATCCTTTTCCCAATATAACCAGCATCCCTCCTCAGCACATGTCCAAACCAACACAATCTCACCTCTCTTGCTTTGTCTCCAAACTGTCCAACCTGAGCTGACCCTCTAATATACTGATTCCTAATCCTGTCCATCCTAGTCACACCCATTGCAAATTTAGCATCTTTAACTCTGCCACATCCAGCTCTGACTCCTGCTTTTTTGTCAATGCCACCATCTACAACCCATATAACACAGCTGGTCTCACTACCCACTTATAGACCTTCCCTTTCACTCCTACTGGTACCCGTCTGTCAGAAATCACTCCTGACACTCTTCTCCACCCATTCCACCCTGCCTGTACTCTCTTCTTCACCTCTCTTCCACACTCACCATTACTCTGAACCGTTGATCCGAAGTACTTAAACTCATCCACCTTTACCAACTCTACTCCCTGCATACTCATTATTCCTCTACCCTCCCTCTCATTTGCACACATATATTCTGTTTTAGCTCTATTGACCTTCATTCCTATCCTCCCTAAAGCATATCTCCACCTCTCCAGGGTCTTCTCAACCTGGTCCCTATTCTCACTGAATATCACAATGTCATCTGTAAACATCATAGTCCACGGGGCCTCCTGTCTGATCTCATCTGTCAACCTGTCCATCACCACTGCAAATAAGAAAGGGCTCAGAGCTGATCCTTGATGTAATCCCACCTCCACCTTAAATGTATCTGTCACTCCCACCACAGTCCTCATCAATGTCACACTGCCCTCGTACATATCCTGTACCACTCTTACATACTTCTCTGCCCCTCCTGACTTCCTCATGCAATACCACAACTCCTCTCTAGGCACCCTGTCATATGCTTTCTCTAAGTCCACAAAGACACAATGCAACTCCTTCTGACCTTCTCTATATTTCTCCAACAACACTCTCAGAGCAAATATTGCATCTGTAATGCTCTTTCCTGGCATGAAACCATACTGCCGGTCACTAATCATCACCTCCCTTCTTAACCTAGCTTCCAATACTCTTTCCCATAACTTCAAGCTGTGACTGATCAATTTTATCCCTCTGTAGTTACTGCAGCACTGCACATCACCCTTATTCTCAAAGATAGGTACCAAAACACTTTTTCTCCACTCCTCAGACATCCTCTGACTTTCCAAAATTTCAATAAACAATCTGGTTAAAAATCCACTGCCATTTCTCCTAAGCACCTCCATGCCTCCACTGGTATGTCATCTGGGCCAACAGCCTTTCCATTCTTCATCCTCTTCATAGCTGTCCTTACTTCCTCCTTGCTAATCCGTTTCACTTCCTGATTCACTATCCCTACATCATCCAACCTTCTCTCTCTCTCATTCTCTTCGTTCATCAGCCTTTCAAAGTACTCTTTCCATCTACTCAACACACTCTTCTCACTTGTGAGTATGTTTCCTTTACTATCCTTTATCACCCTTACCTGCTGCACATCTTTCCCAGCTCTGTCCCCTAGCCAATTGGTACAGGTCCTTTTCTCCCTCTTTAGTGTCCAGTCTCTCATACAACTCTCCATATGCCTTATCCTTAGCCTTCACCACCTCTCTCTTTGCCATGCACCTCATCTCCTTATACTCATGTCTACTTTCTTCATCTCTCTGACAATCCCACTTCTTTTTTGCCAACCTCCTTTCTCTGTATACTCTCCTGTACTTCCTCATTCCACCACCATGTCTCCTTGTCCTCCTTCCTCTGCCCAGATGTCACACCAAGCACCTTTCTAGCTGTCTCCCCTACTAGCTCTGCTGTAGTTACCCAGCTATTCAGTAACTCTTCACTGCCTCCTAGTGCCTGTCTTAACTCTTTCCTGAACTCCACCTCACAATCACCCTCTTTTAACTTCCACCATTTAATCCTTGGCACTGCTTTCACACTCCTCCTCCTCTTCTTGATCACCAATGTCATCCTACAGACCACCATTCTATGCTGCTTAACTACACTTTCCCCTGTCACCACTTTACAGTCTCCAGTCTCCTTCAGACTGGCCGTCCTGCATAGGATATAACCCACCTGTGTGCATCTTCCTCCACTCTTGTATGTCACCCTATGCTCCTCCCTCTTGTTAAAATACATATTCACCACAGCCATGTCCATCCGTTTTGCAAATTCCACAATTATCTGACCTTCTGCATTCCTCTCCTTAACACCATACATACCCATCACTTCCTCATCCCCTCTGTTCACTTCACCAACATGACCACTGAAGTCCACTCCAATCACTAGTCTCTCACCCTTGGGTACACTCACCACTACTTCATCCAACTCACTTCAAACCTTTTCTTTCTCATCCATTGCACACCCAACTTGTGGAGCATATGCACCAACAACATTCATCATTACACCATCAATTTCAAGCTTCATGAACATCACTTTATCAGACACTCTTCACCTCCAAAACTCTCTTAGCATACTGTTCCCTTTAGGATAACCCCTACCCCATTTCTCCTGCCATCCACACCATGATAAAACAATTTGAACCCACCTCCTATACTCCTGGCCTTACTTCCCTTCCATCTGGTCTCTTGCACGCACAATATATCAACCTTCCTTCTCTCCATCATATCAGCTAGCTCTCTCCCTATACCAGTCATACTGCCAACATTCAATGTTCCTACCCTCCCTACTATACTCCTAACCTTCCTCCTCTCTTCCTGCCTTTGGGCATGCCTTCCCCCTCCTCTTCTCCTTCGGCCAACAGTAGCCCAATTTCTGCCAGCACCCTGTTGGCTAACAGTACTGGTGGCGGTCGTTGTTAACCCGGGCCTCGACCGATCTGGTATGGAAATATGAAATGTTCTCTGCATAAGTCATCTGGCAAAGGTTTTATGCCGGATGCCCTTCCTGGTGCAACCCTCCCCATTTGTCCATGCTTGGGACCGGCACAAAGAAATCGACTAGCTTGTGCATCCCCAGTGGCCCCCTTAGCATAAAAGATGGATAAGTGCACAAGGACACTCTGTCCTCATGAAAGATCAAAAAAGAAGGACAAGCCATAAGGGCCTGTAACTCAGACTCCCATCTGGCAGAAGTAAGAGCTAAAAAAAAGACACCCTTCCAGGAAAAATGTTGCAAGGAAGCTGAAGCAGCAGGCTCAAAAGGAGCCTGAGTCAACTTCTACAAAATTTTAAGATCCCAGGGGGTAGAAGAAACAGGCTCTTCAGAGGTGTAATATTAAGGATGCCTTTAGGAAATTTAACCTCAAATCTAGAACCTAAAGAAGGAGATAAAGGCAGATAAGCAGAGATAGCTGATAAATGGGTCCTAACAGAAGAATAGGCCAGTCCACCAATGAGCAACTCACAGAATAGGCCAATCCACCAATGAGCAACTCACAGATTAGGTCAATCCACCAATGAGCAACTGACACAAATAAGAGCAAACCAAAGGAAGATGCACAGTAATGAGTCGAGGGTATGAGAGAGACACCAAATAGAAAACCTCTTCCATTTGGATAAGTAGGATTTTCTAGTAGTAGGTTTCCTGGCCTCCTGCAGGACTTGCAGCACATCCTCAGAAAAAAAGGTGTCTAAATGGAATCAGAATCCTATCACCTACAGTGTCAGTTGAAATGTGGACAAGTGAGGGATTGATGACAGATCCCTTGTCTTGTGTATTTAAATCCACCCTGGAGGTAACTTGTGATGACTGCCCTGGCTAAATGCAGAAGTAGAGAGAAACAGTGTTATTACTGCCAAAAAAAACAAGATTTTGGGAGCATTCTGTTGAATCTTGAACTTTCAGAATGAGAGGAAGGGGAGGGAATGCAGAAAGAAATATCCCCTTCCAAGAAAATAAGAGGGTGTCTTCCTTCCACACCAGATGGCCTGAGACTCTGGCACAAAACAGAGGAAGTTGTCTGTTCATAGCGTAGACAAGAAGATCCAATTGAGTAATACCCCACTGGTGGATAATGTCCAGAAGCATATCTCTGTGAAGCAACCTTTCATGGCACTGAGTTAAGGACCTGCTCAGAGTGTCTGCCATATTGTTCTGACTGGAAGGGATATAAACTGCCTGAAGTGTCACTTGAAACTTGACAGCAAGATCCCATACAAAAAGTGCCAACCATCAAAGAAGATAAGATCTCTTTCCTCCCTGTATGTTGATATACCAGTACCACATCACTGAGATATTGTTTGTGAATACCTTCAGAGGCCCTGGAGAGAAACGTGGATGAAAGGCCTGAACAACCAACAGAAGAGCTCTTATCTCTTTGACACTGATGTGCTCCTTCTGCTGATGAGACAACCACAGCCCCTGCGCCTTTAGGCAGCCAAATGTCACACCATCCCACATCTGAATCATCTGTGAGAAGTTCCTGAGAGGGAAGAGGGGGATGAAAAGGGATCCCTGGATTCAGAGACAAGTGCTGAATCCACCAGTGAAGATCCTGTCTGAGACAAGGAAGAAGAGAAACTGCAAAGAATAGAGGATGTGTATGTTGAAGCCACACTGACTTCAGAAACTACGGAAACTTTCTTATGTATAGTCTGGCCAGATGGAGCATCGGCATGATGGATGCCATTACACCCAGAGCTCTCAAAAACTCTCTGGCAGTAACGGAAGCCAGAGAAAGAAGAATGTGAAAGGAAGCAGTAAGAGTAAAGGCCTTTGGAGGAGGCAGGGATGACTCCTGCAACCCAGAAAAACAGGATCCTGACAAGGAGTCAGAGAAGACAATTTGAAATGTATTGCAAACTCCAGGCTCTGCAGAAGGGAAAAGGAAAAATGAAGATTTTCCAAAAGGATTTCTGGAGAGGACACCTGAATCAGCAAGTCATCTAAGTAAAGAAATATTTGGATCCCTTGAAGCCTGCAAAAAGCAATCACAAGAACAAAGCATTTGATTAACACCCTTGGGCAGTAGAAAGGCCGAAAGGCAAACAGAGAACTGAAAATGCCAGGAAGCAACAGAGAAATGCAAAAACTTACTGAAAAGAGGACAGATTGGAATATGGAGATAAGCATCCTTGAGATCCAAAGACATCAGAGAGGCCTGAGGGAGCAAGAGAGGAACCAGGGTTTGAAGGGACAACATCCGAAAGGAAGGCACTTTCAGAAAAGTGTTTAGATAAGAGGTCAAGAATAGGTCTTCAAGTGCCCTCTTTTCTGGGATCTATAAACAGTATGGAGTAGAACCTTTTTCCCCTTTGGGACACAGGCACGTCTTGAATATACCCAGAGTCAAGAGATCTTGAAGAACCTTTGGGATATAGGGAAGTTGTTCCTGAGAAGGCTGAGGAATGCCCATAAAAGGAGGATGGGATTTCCATACCATGTACCCCTGACAAATGACAGAAACTAAGAATCCTGAGTAATCTGAAGCCAAACATGAAGAGAAAGAGAAAGGCAAAGAGAACAGGGAATGTGGCTGGGAAGAGATGGTTTGTCAGGAAAGGAAGGATTTGGAATCCCTGAAAACTGAGTAGCCTTAGCAGGAGGAGCCCATTTACCACTCATTTTGCTTTTAGTAGAAGGGCAAGATTGCCTATGAACAACAGCTGGCTTAGTGGGGTAGTTTGAAATTTAGGCACGGGAGAAACAAACACATGTTTAAAGTCCTGTAAAGTCTTGCCCTTATCCTGAATGGAGTTAAACAAACCAGCATCTCCTTTCCCAAACAAAAGTTTAGTATCCTGAGGAGTATCCATCAACTTCGCATTAATATCATCAGGTAGATGTTGAAACCTAAGTCAAGAATACCTCCTCACCACTGAACCAAAAACAGCCCTAGAAGAGGCATCTTCCACATCATAACTACATTTAATAGAATGATGAACAACTTGAGAGGATGTCCCCAACAAGGAAAGAGCAGAAGTTTTACGCTCAGAATCTGGAAAATCAGAAATAAGTTGACAGGCCTGAGAAAGAAGAGCCAGCACATACCTAGACATTTGGGTCTGATAATTAATAGTCCTAAAAGCTAGGGTAGCAGACGTGTAAACCTTCTTATCCAGCCTTTCCATAGCTCTCTTATCCTTGTCAGAAGGCAATAACTTGGGTGAAGGAAGCAATTGAGATGGCTTTTCAGAGGATACAGGCATCAGAAGAGGTCATCAGCAGGACATTTTGTTTTATTTATTTAACATTTGTTAACTGGGAAAGTCCGACTTGGAACTAAGCCAATTTTCAGCACAGGCCTGAGGAAAAATGCTCCAGCTGCATGTCTTTGAATGTGGGAAGAAATCAGAGCACCCAGAGAAAACCCACAGGAAGGCCATACAGACAGCACCCCAGCCAAGAATCAAACCAGAAAACCTCTTACTGAGAGGTGACAACTCTACCACTGCACCACTGCACCATCCATATAGATTTGTACAACAAGTAACAATCCTCAGGCACTCTACAACACCTATCAAGTTTCTTGGGAGCAGGAGGAGAGAATCAGGTGCATGAGAGGCGCTGGATAAAGTATTCGGCAAAGCAGCCAAAACAGGACGAATAGCCACACGTTTAATAGTGTCAAACTGCAGCAACTCCTAGTACCTCTTATGGATATCAGAGACCTGAGCACAATCCTGCTTAAAACATTCCATCATCCTAGAGAGTGTGTCCCCAAGGAAATTTCCTCAAAGGGAATAGGACTAATAGATTCCTTCTTCTCTGATCCATAGTCCAAAGGAGGAGGAATATGAGTAGATTAAGTCAGGGATTCATCATCAGAATCTGACTCTTCCTCAGGAAGACTCCTATTCTCTAGGCCTTTTGAGGGGAATAGAGGACCAAGGCGCAGCAAGAAACGAAAGCCCCTAAGAAGGCTTTAATGACATTAAAACAGTAAATAGCCTCTGAGTAAAAGCCCAACACTCACTTTGTTGATCCCTAGGAGTAGAAGAAACATGTTTAGTTTTTTGTTTCCCTATAAAACTGAGCAGGCTCAGAGTCAGCATGGTAGTCGAGAACCGTACTAGGAACTTTTTCCCCAACTAAAGTCTGAGGAACTCCCCTTGGAAATAATCAACTGTGTTTACCCCTGAAGTCTGAAACAGACCCCTGCAAAACTGTTCCAAAAGTGCTCACAGCCAGAACCTCACCAGCATCCAACCCAGTTGAGGCAGAGAAATCTGACAACAAAGATGGGCGAGCCTCCGAGTTCATAATAACCTTGGGAGAAACATCTGGCAGGCTGAACAGTAGAAGATTCTGGTCGTACCTTTTTCACCTTCTTCCCTGACAGCTGACCCTCGGTGTGGGCGAGTCCTTCCGTTGTATCTTTAGTGAGAAGCTTTAAGATGCTGGTTCTCAAGATACAAGGAAAATGAAGAAAGTCGACTGCAAACAGTTTAAAGGACAAACGCCTAACAAACTGAACAAGACGTGTGGTCATGAGAAGCTCCTAGACAAAAAAAGACACTTATTGTGGTGGTCTTTATGAGGAATCTGTCCCCCACAATGGCATTTAACCTTCCTGGATGACATTAACCCCAAAAAGTGCAAAAAAAGGCAAGAAAAAAAAAACAACAATAAGGCACTTATCTGCAGCTTGCTAGGATTCAGTGAACAGGCGTAGGCATAACTCATAGCACAAAAAATGTGTACAGTTGGCGAAAAATGGATGTAGGCTGACTGATGGTATAAACAAACATTCAGACTGGTGGCAAAGAAGTTCCGTAGATGGTATGCCTGGACCTTTATGCCCTAACCTGGACTGAAGCATTAAAGGCGGAGGAGTGTCCATATTCATTAAGGATATCCACACCTCCAGGCTAGTTGCTCAGCATAATGCATCCGGGATTATCCAAGTGCAAATAACTCTGGGGAAGACCACAATCCAAATTATAGCTTGCTACAGATCCCCCACCATGCTCCAGGATTCCCACTCCTCATTTCTTGATACACTGGAAAATATTACGGTACAATCTAACACCCTAATAATGGGTGATTTCAACTACCCCACCATTAACTTGGAAAACTACTCATGTACCAACTCTTTTGCTCAGCATTTTCTGGAATTCATAAATTTCAATGCCTTGAATCAACTTATCCATAGCCCATCTAGGGGCAGCAATATCCTAGACCTGGTCATTACCAACATGCGTGACCGATGTTCCATACCAGAGGTCAATTCCTCTTGGGCCAGATCTGACCACAAGCTAGTCACCCTAGATATCCACATCCCACACCCACCTCCATTAGGGAAAACACCGTAAAAAATTTCTCCAAAGCCAACTTCACACTTCTTAAGACAGAACTGGCAACCTTCACAACACACATGCAGATGGGCAATACTGGTAAGACTGCTGAATCCTGCACAAATGCACTTTATAAGCACTTACACGAGTGCATGGATCATGCTATCCCTAACAGAACCAAGATACTCTCCTCCAAAAAAATTAAGCCAGTCTGGTGGTCCACTACCATAAACAAACTCTACAACAGAAGAAAGAAACTGTTGCAAAAAAAGAGTAAAATCCCATGATTGGAGGAACTCCGTGGCCAGCCTCAGTAAGAAGCTGAGATCTCTCATAAAATCCTCCAAAGCTAGTTACGAAAACAAAATCACCACTGATTCTAACAACCACAAAGCATTCTATAGCTATGTCAAGAATCTTAATGGCAACACTCAGCTCTGCTCTGAGTTACAGCACAATGGCACTAAATATACAGAACCAAGTGATATTGCCAACATCCTGGCAGATAGGTTCAGTCCTACCCTCCTCTCACCCCCTAAAGGGCCCATCTCTGTACCAGAAGAATGCAAAGTTCCTGTAATCATGGCTGCACAGGTAAAAAACACACTCTCCAAACCCAAGAATACATCATCCATGGGCATACCTCTCAACCTGAAAACATCAAAAATCTGGACAAGGCCCATAAAAAATAGGTACAAATCTGTACACTGATCAACGTAAAATTTGCATGACCCGCCCACTCCAATGAATTGTGGGATACCAACTTTCAAACACAAACCGAAGAACAGACCGCCAAAATATGGCACCAGAGTCCCCTGCCCTGCAGCCATTCCAATGTCCCATTACCTAGCTATTTCACCCCATTTACCATAAACACTAGTGTGTGCATACTGCTTTACTTCTACAATGATACTGTCTCACAATGAAAATAGACTTGGCATTAAAACTTCTCTGCTTTTGAAACTTGCATTCATTGAAACAGCAGTGAAACCCACACCACATCCAAAGAAAATCTCTATCCGCCACTGGCCAGATGCATTACCTTTGGGCTATTTTCAAATCATAGGCCCCTTGCACTCAAAAGAAACATACATGCTTGATACACCTTCCTGAATTTATTAAATTATATTCCTTGTATAATACAGCATACTTGTTAGACTTAGGTTAAGAGCACATTTTAAATTTGTTTTAACATTTTTCCAGTGGGCAATGGAACAAAATGCATGAACCAATGACAAAACTGCCCATTTCAGAACATTACCATCATAAAAGTCTACTTCCATACACCAAAAACCAGGGACATATTTTTAAACAAAGTTAACAGCAGTCTTAGTAACTCCATCCATGCACACTAGGATTTCAAACAGCTGAAAGCTCTTAGGTTCATAGGTTAGTACTAGGCTAAGTGCCCTTGCGAGCCATTATATGCCTAGCCAATTAGTCCTTGTGAGCCTCAAACCCTGCACCTTGTGTTTGTAAGGCAAACAATACATAAGCTTAAAAGCAGCTACTGCAGAGGCCAGTTCTTCACAAGTGTGCTACCCATCATCTGTCAGATCAAAGTAAACTTGCTGGCACACCACAAGAAAATTTTGCACATATTATACAAAAATATTAAATCCAAAATGAACAAACACTGCACAAAAGACTGCCATAAAATGTAGACAATAAGATCTTTACTGTTGCTAGCAGTCACAGACAAGCCTCTTTATGAAACTTAACATCCCCCAAAAGAAAAGTTTTTGCAGCAATGAAACAGTCTTCTACTCTACTACAACATCCTGCCAAACCGCATTAAAAAAAAAACGAGTACTGGCTGTTAACGTGGCGAAACAGTCAACGTTTGATTTACCCAACCTTTACTTAAATATAGGGGAAACTGCAATTATGTTATCAACTGGTTCATAAAAAACAATCCACTTAAGGAAACTGCTAAAAAACTGCATATACATGCGCACAAAACAACTTGAATTCAGATATTAAACACGCTTACGGTCTGAACGGAAATAATGTTCTGTGGAAACCCGAACCCTTTAACTCTCAACTATTCATTCTCCTAAAAACGTTATCTTCTTACATGCCCAAAATTACCTCGCCCACATAGGCAAGCAAGATTTTGACCACCAGTCAACACTTTATCCATACATCATTAAACAAATGCATAAATCCTTAACAACTGCAGCTAATATATACAAAACAGCAGTGCTTGAAAACTGATGCCAGCAATCAGGCCCAATATGTCAAAGGTACCGGAAAGACATTCTGCAACCCACACACACACACAGAGCTTTTGAAGCATCAACATTAGAATATAAACATTTAATAATAAATATAAGATGATGTGCATTCTCTTAAAACATGATGCGATTAGTTGGCATACAAAAGTATAATTTTAATAAACCTGGAAACTACAAAAGCGCTCGCTGCTTTTTAAACACCTACTGTATTAGAAGTAACTTCAGAACCACCTAGAAGGCTTCAGCAATCTACCAAACTTACAGTATTTGTGGCCTGCTCGTATACAGCCCCATGTGACACCTTAAAAGGCAGCCAGCGTTCTCTCTGTGCGACACAGGCAGCCAGGTGGGGGGCACTGGTGCGTAAAGAAAACTAACTCTCAACACAGAAAAGTAAGTTAAACCATCAAAAGCAATGAAAAGGAAACCAGCAGTCAAACTAGGAAACTGATCAAAAATAATAAGGGACGGTTTGAGGACGGTCACACAAACACAGTTTTCAGTTAGGTCAGGGTAAAAAGTAAGAAAATTAACCATAGAAGTACCATTGATCAGCACATATGCACATTTTATTTTTTTTGTATAATCCCACTTAATTTTAGCTTTCAACCAGTTACTCAGCTTTAGTATCCAGCAATAATTTATACTACTGGGAAAGAAAACAGCCCGAGTCAAAAGGGGGTGGCAATTATGTGATAACTCTCTGTTGGGCCATTCTCTGCAGCTGCCAGGGAACGGTATCCACCACACTCCCAAACTCAATGAAGTGTACAAACCCACTTACAGGAGCCAGTAGAAATAAAACAGAATGTAATGATCCTTTTCTTAACTATGGATCTGAATCGGGAACATATACGTTTTCTTACTTTACTCAAAAGGCTCTCAGACTATGCTCTTATTTTTTTAATTACATTTCAAACTGTATTTCACAGCCGCAGTATCACGCTTTTTTACCTGCAAATGTCTTGAGCTCTCACGCACACAAACACAAAACCAGAAATAACTTATTTTGAAAATAAAAAGTAGATACTTAACAGACTTAAAATTCAGTGCGCTCCGTTCACAGAAATGAGCAGTACCTCCTACTTATTATACAATGCCTCCCCTAAAACATGCACGCTGATTGGCCAGCCCAACCAGCGTGCCCGTTGTAAATCCCTCAATATACTAACGGAAAAAGGTCCGGTCGCCCGGACTTTTTCCGTTAGTATAAAACACTGTCTTGCTATGTTAAAAGAGTTTAACATAGCGACACAGGTTTAAAAAAAGCAACAGAGATATCCGTTGCTTATTTTAAAGCTGTCTCGCTATGTTAAACCCATTTAACATAGCGAGACAGTGTTTTTAAAAAAAAAAAAGCAATGGAGATCTTGCGTTCTTCGTTGCTTTTGCCCACAGCTCTGATGAACTGCGCAGGCGCGCAGTACATCAGAACTGCCGCAGAATACCAGACAGCTGCGGAAGGGCAGTAAAGAGGCATTATACAATGCCATTATTTAAGAAAAGTAATTATTTCTTTTCTTAAATAATGTCATTGTATAATAGCAATAACCCACTTCTGGGTGTGGGTAATGCTGGATTTACCCACGGTTGGCTTTGTTTGGTCCCCGAGGGCACGCCAACCGTGGGTAAATCCAGCATTACCCACACCCAGGCATGGGTTATTGCTATAGTAGCTCAGTCGTTTCCTTTAGTGCGCTTGGATTTCAAACAGCCAGCCAGCTGGGAAAGCCCTTGAGCTCAATTCCGACAGGCTGGTGGAGCTGACATCATCGCGCACGTGATGACGTCAGCTCAAAAAGCGTGGAAAAAAATTTAAAAAAAAAAACTTGAAAAAATCGGGAGTGAATGCGTACCATTCGGGAATCGTGGCACCCCATTATTTACACCCAAAACTCGGTAAATACCGAGTAATTCAGTACGGTTGAGAGATATGTCCATGGGACCTGACAACATCCCAGGCTGTGTTCTACATGAGCTATAGAATGAACTGGCACCCCACCTAAGCACTATGTTCAATTATAGCCTCACCTCAGGCTTTATGCCCACTGAATGGTGCACAGCGATGGTTATCCCACTCCACAAAGAGGGCTCCACCATGGACCCCGGGAACTACCGTCCATTAGCCAGACGAGCCTGGTCTGCAAGGCCATGGAACGTATCATCATAGAACTTACACATCACTTGGGAAGCTTTTTTTAATCAACATAAAAAGTAAATTGAACATCAGCATGCACTGATCAATTAGCTAAGCAATAACCGGTGATGTATTGTGGTACATTGAAGATTTACCCACAGTTGGCACGGTTTAATCACAAGGACAAAGCCCGAGTGATTAAATAAAGACAACCACGGGTAAACTTCAATATACCACAACCACAGAGTACGTTATTGCTATTATACAATAACAGTATTTAAGAAAAGAAGAATTACTTTTCTTAAATAATGTCTTTGTATAATGGTGCATTACTGTTCTTCCGCTGGTGGTGGAATACTGCCTCCTTGTGTTGATGTTCTTTACATGCCAAGTTGCCGGCCCTGATGGACAACCTTCAATTAAGGAACGCCCATTCACGCACGTCTCCACACAGAAGACGCTCTAGTTGAGAATCAAACAGGACAATGCTACCGCAGCACCACCACCGCAATAAACAAAAAATAGAAATAAAGAAATCATAGCGCTTACTGGACTGGGATACACTTACAATAAATCAATAAATAATTATAGGTCTTACTGGCCTGGGTGCACTTACAATAAATAATAAATAATTATAGCGCTTACTGGACTGGGATACACTTACAATAAATCAATAAATAATTATAGGTCTTACTGGCCTGGGTGCACTTACAATAAATAATAAATAATTATAGCACTTACTGGACTGGGGTACACTTACAATAAATAATAAATAATAAATAATTATAGGTCTTACTGGCCTGGGTGCACTTACAATAAATAATAAATAATTATAGCGCTTACTGGACTGGGGTACACTTACAATAAATCAATAAATAATTATAGGTCTTACTGAACTGGGGTGCACTTACAATAAATAATAAATAATTTAGCGCTTACTGGACTGGGGTACACTTGCAATAAATAATAAATAATTATACCGCTTACTGGACTGGGATGCACTTAGGTTCATAGGTAGGTACTAGGCTATCTGCCTGAAGGCATTTATAAGCCTAGCCAGACTGTGTTGGCTTTCGCTGCCTCCTTAGATTAGTTCCCTGAGGTACACTTAGAATGAATAAATAAAAAATAACTACAAAGATGTTACAAAGCCCTTCGCCTGGAGCATTTCTCCCTGGACCTCCGCTGAAAATCGATTCATTACAAGTTAGACTTTCCTGGTAAACAAAATAATAAATAAATAAAAAAAACATATAGGTTCATAGGTAGATACTAGGCTATCTGCCCTAGGGCATTTATAAGCCTATCCAGAGTGTATTTGGCTTCCGCCTCCCTATTAGATTAGCCTACTGTGCCTCTTTAAAGTAGGTCACAGAAGGTACCCTTTTAAGGTTAGTTTACTGTGCCTCTGTCTAGCAGGGACACAGAAGAGATCCCAGGGGTGAATTTGCGATCTCCCATCCACGCGTCCAGATTTCGCTTGAAGAGGTTCAGCGAGGGGCTATGTCTAATATGAATTGGGATTCTATTCCAGAGTGAGGGGAGCCTCTGGGAAATGAATCCCTCAAGCATGTCCTATTTATTTTTGTGCTGAGGTTTAGGTCCCTGGATCGTGTAGCTCTAAGGGACTTGGATTTTTTGAGGTGGAGCATGTCCATTAATTCTGGGTTTGACATGGCTTTGTACGTCAGGCATAGATCGCCTCTCAGTAGGCGGTAAGCAACTGAGTAGAGACGGGGTTTCTTTAGTCGAGCTGCATAGGACATCTGTTTGTAGCCCATGATCCTCTTGGTGAGGTACTTTTGGGGTCTTTCCAGTTGCTGCAGGTGTCGGGTAAGGTACATCCCAAAAGGGGCATTGTACTTAATTATGGGCCTGATGAGTAATGAGTAGAGGGGCACAATGACCTCTCTTGATCTAGATGCGAACTCTTTCATGATAAGGTGGGCTATATAGAAGGTCTTTCTAACCACTTTGGCAACGTGATTATCAAAGGAGAGATTACTATCTACGTTGGTCCCCAAATCTCTAATTACTTCTTCCATACTTAATGGATTACTACCTATGTGGTAATTTGTGGGCACCTTGTTTTTCCCAAAGGGGATGACTATGCACTTTTTAGCATTTAGCTTGAGGCCGTGGCTCTGGCACCAAGCAGCCATCTCTGTGAGACCCTTTTGGAGGATGCTTGTGTCAGCCGGAGATTCGATTATGGCCCCCAGTTTGCAGTCATCTGTGAACTTTGTCAGCCATAATCCCCCCATGTTAGCCTGAACCTCAGAGAAGTATATACTGAACAAGAGATGTCCCAGAACTGAGCCCTGTGGGATGTCACTTGTAACTGGTTTGGATTCGGACATGGCACCTGCAATTCTGACCATGTGGGTTCTATCTCTGAGCCAGTTTGCAACCCATCTTGTGATATAGGGATTGATATTTAAGCTGGTAAGCTTATTTATGATGCCTGAGTGGGGTATTGTGTCAAAGGCTTTTGCAAGGTCCAGGTAGGCTGTGTGGACTACCATCCCCTCATCTATGTCTTTGGTAACTGTTTCAAAGAAATCAACTAGGTTTAAGAGGCAAGATCTGCCCTTAACAAAGCCAAATTGGGTAGGGTCCAGTGTCTGGAGGCTTCCAATGTCTTTGTTTATGAGCTCCATGATAATATGCTCCATAGCTTTACAGACCAGACTAGTCAGGTTTATGGGGCGATAGTTTCCGGGGTCCATTGTGGCACCACCTTTGTGGAGTGGGACCACTGTAGGTGTACACCATTCTTGGGTACATATCCTGTAGTAAGGCTAAGTTTGAACAGTGACTTAATGTGAGAGTTCAGTTCTTCTTGGAGCTCATGTAAGACTCAGCCTGGAACACTATCTGGTCCCATAGATGCTGTGTTTTTTGCTTTGGAGAGGGCAGCTTTCACCTGTGCATCTGTGATGTCAGGGAGGTTACATTCAGTTGGGATAGGCATTTGCTCCTTTGGGGGAGGGGGGGAGTTTGTGCTGAATCTGTCTGCCAGGATGTTGGCTATGTCTGTAGGTTCGGTATATTTTGTACCGTTATGCAACGATTCAGAGCATATCTGGGAGTTTCTGTCCATGTTCCTGACATAACTATAGAAGGCCTTGTGATTATCTTTAGTGTCTAGGGCAATTTTTCTTTTGAAACTGGCCTTTGATGATTTTATGAGAGAACGAAGTTTCTTGCTAATACTGATCAGACATGCCTTCCCTTTTTGGTATTTTGCTCTGTCATGTAGTAGCTTCCTCCTTCTGTTGTATAGCTTATTTATGGCCGGGGTCCACCAGACCGGACTCCTGTTTTTGGAGGAGTGAGTCTTGGTTTTATTTGGGATAGCACGATCCATGCATTCCTGCAGATGCTTATAGAACGCATTTGTAATGGATTCTGCAGATTGGGCTGTATTATCCTCCAGCCCAGGGGCTTTGAAGGATTCCATCTCAGTCTTGAAAAGTGCAAAGTTGGCTTTTGAGAAATTCTTTACAGTGATTTCCTTGGCTGGAGGTGGGGCGGGATATGAATGTCCAGGGAAATTTGTTTATGGTCTGATCTTACCAATGAGGGGTTTACCTCTGGTGTGGAACATAGAGTCCCCATGTTGGTGATGACCAGGTCCAATATGTTGTTCCCTCTTGTGGGAGTGGTGACCAGTTGTTCCATTGCATTAGAGTTTATAAATTCAAGGAACCGTTGGGCGAGGGTGTTTGGGCTTGAGTAGTTTTCCCAGTCAATGTTTGGGTAGTTGAAGTCACCCAATAACATAGTGTTTGGAGAGACCTTCATATTCTACAGTGTTCTCAGGAATGCCAAGTGAGGTTCCTGTAATAGGGAGGGTGTTTTGTAGCAGGCTACAAACTGAAAGGCAGTTTTGCACCCTGTTAGTTGCACATGGATGGTTTCCGATGCTTCGTGCAGTGCCACCAACCTGGAGGTGTAGGTATCTTTGATGAATGTAGATACTCCCCCTCCTTTTGTGCTTCGGTCCGAGGTTTGGGGCCGAAACGCATGGTATGAGTTATAACCTGGCAGTGCTGGGGTGCTCTCAGGAGCCTTGAACCAGGTTTCTGTTACTGCACAGACATCGATTTTCTCCATGCTGAGGAGAGCCTCGAGTGCGTGCATCTTGAGGTTTAGACTTCTGGCATTGAGTAGCATTACCTTTAGTTTTTTTATCCTTGGGTTGTCTATGGAGGTGGGTTTGTCCTTTGAGCCTTGCCTAAAAAAGGCAGTATGGGGGTGGCAAGAGCCTTGGCCAGTATACGAAAGCCTAAGGGTGACAGGTGCAAGCCGTCCCTAGTGATGCAACGTGGCTTGTCAAGCATGTCATCCCAGGCTGACAGACGCTGGATCCCCTTTGAATGACACCAATACTTTAGCCAATTGTTGAAACTGATCATTTTGTCTTTATACTGTGGCATCATTCTTGGTGAGGGCAATATGCTACTCAAGGTCAGGGTCATACGAGCCTGGGCTACATGGTCAGAGAGCTTCTCTATGTCTCTTTTCATGTAGTCCAGGGAGGTACATCTCAGGTCATTCACAGCAGCATGGACAATGATGGAGTAATACTTGTACTTGCTTTGGAGTGACCTGAGTGCTTGCGTTATGTGGTGGATCCTGGCACCCAACAGGCAGCTTACAGTGACCTTCTCCTTGTTCAGTCTGGTGAGCGGGACATCAGTGTGCTGGACAATAGAGTCCCCAATAACAAGTGTATTTGGTGCGTAGTTTGGCCCTAAGGGCTGTGACTGTGAGGCACACAGATTTTGTGAGATATGTGATTTGTGGGTATTGTTGAGGGGTTTCTGTTGCTTGGATATCTGTTTAGGAGGTCTTTGCTGTTTAGGCAGATTTTTATTTAGAGCCTCCGAGTATGTTTTTGTGTGTTTATTTGTTGGGTATGCAGATGCAATAGGTCTGTGTGAGACTGGATTTGTGGTGCGGGTGGTTACCTTTTCCTCCTGACTGACTGTGCCAGTCTTGGGTTGAGAGAGCTCTGGCTCCAGTTTGGCTGTGTAACTGCATTTCTCACATGTATTAGAGTTTGTTGGAAGGAGGAGAGGGTTGTCTGTGTACATAAGGCAATTGTAACATTGCCTCAAAATTCCCAGATTCACCAGTTGGACTGGAGAGTAACCTTGAAACTGACCCTTGGACATACCAGATTAGTATAGGGAACTGTTTTTTTACTGATCAGTAGGGGAAGGGAACTGATTTTTCACTTGATCAGGAAGGACCAATTGTGAGCCTAAATCTTATGAGAAGTCAAGGAGGGTGAAGTGCTTTAGTTAGTTAGTGTTTCCTTATAAGAGCTGAGCAAGTGCAGGGCTTTAGAAAGAGAATAGAGTGATTACTTTGAGAGTTTGAACAGTTCTAAGGGAAAAAGTGAAGAGCAGACTTTGTGGAGCCTGGAATAGTTTAAACCTGTTTAGGCGGTGCTGCCCGACGCTGCTCAGTGTGCAAAACCGTGCAAAAAGAGAGAGAGATCAAGGAGTTTAGAAATGACCCAAAATGGCCAATAAAACTACAGCTTCTAGGTAGTAACTACTCCTCCAGGGACAGGCAGGCTGCTCAGTGTTAACCACTGCCACTGGTGAACACAGAGACTTCCCTTTAGCCCAAGCAAGCACTGGCCTTCTAGAAACTTCCAAACAGTTCAGAACAGCAAATCTGTAACTGAACTTTCTTAACTTTCAGAAAGTGGGAAAAAAGCAAGATTTTTTTTTGTTTTTTTTTTCTTTTTGTTGTAGTTTAAAGGTAGCAGAGATACAAAGCAGCAAAATAATCACAACAGTGCAATAAATGACCCCACACTTGAGTGCTAGGCCAAAATCAGTTAAAATGCAGTTTTTAGAGAAAAAAAAACAATTTTAAATTAATGCCAAAACCATGTGGCATTCGGGTTTTAAGAGAGAGAGATCAAGGAGTTTAGAATTGACCCAAAATGGCCAATAAAACTACAGCTTCTAGGTAGTAACCACTCCTCCAGGGACAGGCAGGCTGTTCAGTGTTTACCACTCCCACTGGTGAACACAGAGACTTCCCTTTAGCCCAAGCAAGCACTGTCCTTCTAGAAACTTCCAAACAGTTCAGAACAGCACATCTGTAACTGAACTTTCTTAACTTTCAGAAAGTGGGAAAAAAGCAAGATTTTTTTTTCTTTTTGTTGTAGTTTAAAGGTAGCAGAGATACACAAGCAGCAAAATAATCACAACAGTGCAATAAATGACCCCACACTTGAGTGCTAGGCCAAAATCAGTTAAAATGCAGTTTTTAGAGAAAAAAAAACTATTTTAAATTAAGTGCAACACAGGAAATGCAGTAAACAGGCTCTAGATGTGTTCCAAGAATTGTTACTGTTACAGATATAAACTTTAGCAAGCCAGAAAATGCCAAAAAGTAGGTGGCAAAGCAGTAAAACTTAGCAAAAAATCAGAAGAAAATACTTAAAATCACAAAAGTGGCTCCGTTTCTTCTCTCAGCATTTTCTCACCTTGGTAGGTGCTTTAGAAACAACTAGCAAGCCTGAAAAGATGCCAACACCATGTGGCAGTCGGGTTTTAAGAGAGAGAGATCAAGGAGTTTAGAAATTACCCAAAATGGCAAATAAAACTACAGCTTCTAGGTAGTAACCACTCCTCCAGGGACAGACAGGCTGTTCAGTGTTTACCACTCCCACTGGTGAACAGAGAGACTTATAGCACTTACTGGACTGAAATACACTTACAATAAATAAATAATAAATAATTATAGCACTTACTGGACTTGGGTACACTTACAATAAATAAATAATAAATAATTATAGCTCTTACTGGACTTGGGTACACTTACAATAAATAAATAAATAAATATAGAGCTTAATAGACTGGGGTACACTTACAATAAATACATAATAAATAATTATAGCTCTGACTGGACTGGGGTGCACTTACAAAAAAATAATAAATAATTCTACCACTTACTGGACTGGGATACACTTACAATAAATAAATAATAAATAATTATAGCTCTTACTGGACTGGGGTACACTTACAATAAATAAATAATAAATAATTATAGCTCTTACTGGACTGGGGTACACTTACAATAAATAATAAATAGTTCTACCACTTACTGGACTGGGGTACACTTGCAATAAATAATAAATAATTCTACCGCTTACTGGACTGGGATACACTTACAATAAATAATAAATAATTATAGCACTTACTGTACTTGGGCAAATGTACAACAAATAATAAATAATTATAGCGCTTACTGGATTAGGTACACTTACAATAAATAAATAATAAATAATTATAGCACTTACTGGACTGGGGTACACTTACAATAAATAAATAATAAATAATTATAGCGCTTACTGGACTTGGGTACACTTACAATAAATAATAAAAAATTATAGCGCTTACTGGACTTGGTTACACTTACAATAAATAATAAATAATGATAGCGCTTACTGGACTTGGGTACACTTGCAATAAATAAATAATAAATCATTATAGCTCTTACTGGACTGGGGTACACTTGCAATAAATAATAAATAATTCTACCACTTACTGGACTTGGGTAGAATTACAATAAATAATAAATAATGATAGCACTTACTGGACTTGGGTACACTTACAATAAATAAATAATAAATAATTGTAGTGCTTACTGGACTTGGGCACACTTACAATAAATAATAAATAATTCTACTGCTTACCGGACTGGGGTACACTTACAGTAAATAAAAAATTATAGCGCTTACTGGACTTGGGTACACTTACAATAAATAAATAATAAATAATTATAGCTCTTACTGGACTGGGGTACACTTGCAATAAATAATAAATAATTTTACCGCTTACTGGACTGGGGCACAGTTACAATAAATAATGATAGCGCTTACTGGACTTGGGTACACTTCCAATAAATAAATAATAAATAATTATAGTGCTTACTGGACTTGGGCACACTTACAATAAATAAATAATAAATAATTATAGTGCTTACTGGACCTGGGTACACTTACAATAAATAAATAATAAATAATTATAGCACCTACTGGACCTGGGTACACTTACAATAAATAAATAATAAATAACTATAGCGCTTACTGCACCTGGGTACACTTACAATAAATAAATAATAAATAATTATAGCATGTGCTGGACCTGGGTACACTTACAATAAATAAATAATAAATAATTATAGCACTTACTGCACCGGGGTACACTTACAATAAATAAATAATAAATAATTATAGCACTTGCTGGACCTGGGTACAGTTAATAAATAAATAATAAATAATTATAGCGCTTACTGGACTGGGGTCAACTTAAAATAAATAATAAATAATTATAGCGCTTGCTGGACCTGGGTACCCTTACAATAAATAATAAATAATTATAGCGCTTGCTGGACCTGGGTACACTTACAATAAATAAATAATAAATAATTATAGCGCTTACTGGACTTGGGTACACTTACAATAAATAAATAATTATAGCGCTTACTGGACTGGGGTGCACTTACAATAAATAATAAATAACTACAAAGGCATTACAAAGACCTGAATCTGGAGCGTTTCTCCCTGGACCTCCACTGAAAATCGACTCATTACAAGTCAGACTTTCCTGGTTACCAAAATAATAAATACAAAATAAAAATAAAAAAATATAGTGCTTACTGGACTGAAATACACTTACAATAAATAAATAATAAATAATTATAGCGCTTACTGGACTTGGTACACTTACAATAAATAAATAATAAATAATTCTACTGCTTACTGGACTGGGATACACTTACAATAAATAAACAATGAATAATTATAGCGCTTACTGGACTGGGGTACACTTACAATAAATAATAAATAATTCTACTGCTTACTGGACTGGGATGCACTTACAATAAATAAATAATACATAATTATAGCGCTTACTGGACTTGGGCACACTTAGAATAAATAAATAATAAATAATTATAGCGATTACTGGACCTCGATACACTTACAATAAACAAATAATAGCTCTTACTGGAGTGGGGTACACTTACAATAAATAATAAATAATTCTACCGCTTACTGGACTGGGATACACTTACAATAAATAAATAATAAATAATTATAGCGCTTACTGGACCTGAGTACACTTACAATAAATAAATAATAAATAAATATAGCGCTTATTGGACCTGAGTACACTTACAATAAATAAGTAATAAATAATTAAAGCTCTTGCTGGACCTGGGTACACTTACAATAAATAAATAATAAATAATTATAGCGCTTACTGGACTTGGGTACACTTACAATAAATAAATAAATATAGCACTTACTGGACTGGGGTACACTTGCAATAAATAAATAATAAATAATTATACTGCTTACTGGACTGGGATACACTTACAATAAATAAATAAATAATTATAGAGCTTACTGGACTGGGGTACACTTACAATAAATAAGTAATAAATAATTATAGCGCTTACTGGACTGGGATACACTTACAATAAACAAATAATAAATAATTATAGCTCTTACTGGACTGGGATACACTTACAATAAATAAATAATAAATAATTATAGCGCTTACTGGACCTGAGAACACTTACAATAAAAAAATAATAAATAATTATAGCTCTTACTGGACCTGGGTACACTTACAATAAATAAGTAATAAATAATTATAGCGCTTACTGGACCTGGGTACACTTACAATAAATAAGTAATAAATAATTATAGCACTTACTGGACTGGGATACACTTACAATAAATAAATAATAAATAATTATAGCACATACTGGACCTGAGTACACTTACAATAAATAATAAATAATTATAGCGCTTATTGGACCTGAGTACACTTACAATAAATAAATAATAAATAATTATAGAGCTTATTGGACCTGAGTAAACTTACAATAAATAAGTAATAAACAATTATAGCGCTTACTGGACCTGAGTACACTTACAATAAATAAATAATAAATAATTATAGCGCTTGCTGGACCTGGGTACACTTACAATAAATAAATAATAAATAATTATAGCGCTTGCTGGACCTGAGTACAATTACAATACATAAGTAATAAATAATTATAGCGCTTACTGGACCTGAGTACACTTACAATAAATAAATATTAAATAATTATAGCGCTTACTGGACCTGGGTACACTTACAATAAATAAATAATAAATAATTATAGCGCTTACTGGACCTGGGTACACTTACAATAAATAAATAATAAATAATTATAGCGCTTACTGGACCTGAGTACACTTACAATAAATAAGTAATAAACAATTATAGCGCTTACTGGACCTGAGTACACTTACAATAAATAAATAATAAATAATTATAGCGCTTGCTGGACCTGGGTACACTTACAATAAATAAATAATAAATAATTATAGCGCTTGCTGGACCTGAGTACAATTACAATACATAAGTAATAAATAATTATAGTGCTTGCTGGACCTGTGTACACTTACAATAAATAAATAATAAATAATTATAGCGCTTGCTGGACTTGGGTACAGTTACAATAAATAACTAATATATAATTATACTGCTTACTGGACTGGGATACACTTACAATAAATAAATAATAAATAATTATAGTGCTTGCTGGACTTGGGTACACTTACAATAAATAACTAATAAATAATTATAGCGCTTGCTGGACTGGGATACACTTACAATAAATAAATAATAAATAATTATAGCGCTTGCTGGACTTGGGTACACTTACAATAAATAACTAATAAATAATTATACCGCTTACTGGACAGGGATACACTTACAATAAATAAATAATAAATAATTATAGCGCTTACTGGACTGGGATACACTTGCAATGAATAAATAATAAATAATTATAGTGCTTGCTGGACTGGGATACACTTACAATAAATAAATAATAAATAATTATAGCGCTTGCTGGACCTGGGTACACTTACAATAAATAAATAATAAATAATTATAGCGCTTGCTGGACTGGGATACACTTACAATAAATAAATAATAAATAATTATAGCGCTTACTGCACCTGGGTACACTTACAATAAACAAATAATAAATAATTATAGCGCTTGCTGGACCTGGGTACACTTACAATAAATAAATAATAAATAATTATAGCGCTTGCTGGACTTGGGTACACTTACAATAAATAAATAATAAATAATTATACCGCTTACTGGACCTGAGTACACTTACTATAAATAAATAATAAATAATTATAGCGCTTACTGCACCTGGGAACACTTACAATAAACAAATAATAAATAATTATAGCACTTGCTGGACCTGAGTACACTTACAATAAATAATAAATAATTATAGCACTTGCTGGACTGGGATACACTTACAATAAATAACTAATAAATAATTATAGCGCTTGCTGGACTGGGATACACTTACAATAAATAACTAATAAATAATTATAGCGCTTACTGGACTGGGATACACTTACAATAAATAACTAATAAATAATTATAGCGCTTGCTGGACCTGAGTACACTTACAATAAATAACTAATAAATAATTATAGCGCTTGCTGGACTGGGATACACTTACAATAAATAACTAATAAATAATTATAGCACTTACTGGACTGGGATACACTTACAATAAATAATAAATAATTATAGCGCTTACTGGACCTGAGTACACTTACAATAAATAATTATAGCGCTTGCTGGACTGGGATACACTTACAATAAATAAATAATAAATAATTATAGCGCTTGCTGGACTGGGATACACTTACAATAAATAATTATAGCGCTTACTGGACCTGAGTACACTTACAATAAATAAATAATAAATAATTATAGCGCTTGCTGGACCTGGGTACACTTACAATAAATAACTAATAAATAATTATAGCGCTTACTGGACTAGGGTACACTTACAATAAATAAATAATAAATAATTATAGCGCTTGCTGGACCTGGGTACACTTACAATAAATAACTAATAAATAATTATAGCGCTTACTGGACTGGGATACACTTACAATAAATAACTAATAAATAATTATAGCGCTTGCTGGACTGGGATACACTTACAATAAATAAATAAATAATTATAGCGCTTACTGGACTGGGATACACTTACAATAAATAAATAATAAATAATTATACCGCTTACTGGACTTAGGGTACACTTACAATAAATAAATAATAAATAATTATAGCGCTTGCTGGACTGGGATACACTTACAATAAATAAATAATAAATAATTATAGCGCTTACTGGACCTGAGAACACTTACAATAAATAAATAGTAAATAATTATATTGCTTGCTGGACCTGGGTACACTTACAATAAATAACTAATAAATAATTATAGCGCTTATTGGACCTGAGTACACTTACAATTAATAGCTAATAAATAATTATAGCGCTTACTGGACTGGGATACAGTTACAATAAATAACTAATAAATAATTATAGCGCTTGCTGGACTGGGATACACTTACAATAAATAAATAATAAATAATTACAGCGCTTGCTGGACTTGGGTACACTTACAATAAATAACTAATAAATAATTATAGCGCTTATTGGACCTGAGTACACTTACAATAAATAACTAATAAATAATTATAGTGCTTACTGGACCTGAGTACACTTACAATAAATAACTAATAAATAATTATAGCACTTACTGGACTGGGATACACTTACAATAAATAACTAATAAATAATTATAGCGCTTGCTGGACTGGGATACACTTACAATAAATAACTAATAAATAATTATAGCACTTACTGGACTGGGATACAATAACAATAAATAACTAATAAATAATTATAGCGCTTGCTGGACCTGAGTACACTTACAATAAATAACTAATAAATAATTATAGCGCTTGCTGGACTGGGATACACTTACAATAAATAACTAATAAATAATTATAGCGCTTACTGGACTGGGATACACTTACAATAAATAATAAATAATTATAGCGCTTACTGGACCTGAGTACACTTACAATAAATAATTACAGCGCTTGCTGGACTGGGATACACTTACAATAAATAACTAATAAATAATTATAGCGCTTGCTGGACTGCAATACACTTACAATAAATAATTATAGCGCTTACTGGACCTGAGTACACTTACAATAAATAAATAATAAATAATTATAGCGCTTGCTGGACCTGGGTACACTTACAATAAATAACTAATAAATAATTATAGCGCTTACTGGACTGGGATACACTCACAATAAATAAATAATAAATAATTATTGCGCTTGCTGGACCTGGTTACACTTACAATAAATAACTAATAAATAATTAAAGCGCTTACTGGACTGGGATACACTTACAATAAATAAATAATAAATAATTATAGCGCTTGCTGGACTTGGGTACACTTACAATAAATAACTAATAAATAATTATAGCGCTTGCTGGACTGGGATACACTTACAATAAATAAATAATAAATAATTATACCGCTTACTGGACTTAGGGTACACTTACAATAAACAAATAATAAATAAATATAGCACTTGCTGGACTGGGATACACTTACAATAAATAAATAATAAATAATTATAGCGCTTACTGGACCGGAGAACACTTACAATAAATAAATAATAAATTATTATATCGCTTGCTGCACCTGGGTACACTTACAATAAATAACTAATAAATAATTATAGCGCTTACTGGACTGGGATCCACTTACAATAAATAAATAATAAATAATTATAGCGCTTGCTGGACTTGGGTACACTTACAATAAATAACTAATAAATAACTATAGCGCTTATTGGTCCTGAGTATACTTACAATAAATAACTAATAAATAATTATAGCGCTTACTGGACCTGAGTACACTTACAATAAATAACTAATAAGTAATTATAGCGCTTACTGGACTGGGATACACTTACAATAAATAACTAATAAATAATTATAGCGCTTGCTGGACTGGGATACACTTACAATAAATAACTAATACATAATTATAGCGCTTACTGGACTGGGATACACTAACAATAAATAACTAATAAATAATTATAGTGCTTGCTGGACCTGAGTACACTTACAATAAATAACTAATAAATAGTTATAGCGCTTGCTGGACTGGGATACACTTACAATAAATAACTAATAAATAATTATAGCGCTTACTGGACTGGGATACACTTACAATAAATAATAAATAATTATAGCGCTTACTGGACCTGAGTACACTTACAATAAATAATTATAGCGCTTGCTGGACTGGGATACACTTACAATAAATAATAAATAATTATAGCGCTTACTGGACCTGAGTACACTTACAATAAATAAATAATAAATAATTATAGTGCTTGCTGGACTGGGATACACTTACAATAAGTAAATAATAAATAATTATAGCGCTTGCTGGACTGGGATACACTTACAATAAATAACTAATAAATAATTATAGCGCTTACTGGACCTGAGTACACTTACAATAATAAATAATAAATAATTATAGCGCTTGCTGGACTGGGATACACTTACAATAAATAACTAATAAATAATTATAGCGCTTGCTGGACTGGGATACACTTACAATAAATAACTAATAAATAATTATAGCGCTTACTGGACCTGAGAAAACTTACAGTAAATAAATAATAAATAATTATAGCAGTTACTGGACCTGGGCACACTTACAATAAATAACTAATAAATAATTATAGCGCTTACTGGACCTGAGTACACTTACAATAAATAAATAATAAATAATTATAGCGCTTGCTGGACCTGGGTACACTTACAATAAATAACTAATAAATAATTATAGCAGTTACTGGACCTGGGTACACTTACAATAAATAAATAATAAATAATTATAGCGCTTGCTGGACCTGAGTACACTTACAATAAATAACTAATAAATAATTATAGCGCTTGCTGGACTGGGATACACTTACAATAAATAACTAATAAATAATTATAGCACTTACTGGACCTGAGTACACTTACAATAAATAAATAATAAATAATTATAGCGCTTGCTGGACCTGGGTACAATTACAATAAATAAGTAATAAATAATTATAGCGCTTGCTGGACTGGGATACACTTACAATAAATAACTAATAAATAATTATAGCGCTTACTGGACCTGAGTACACTTACAATAAATAAATAATAAATAATTATAGCGCTTGCTGGGCCTGGGTACACTTACAATAAATAACTAATAAATAATTATAGCGCTTGCTGGACTGGGATACACTTACAATAAATAAATAATAAATAATTAATGTGCTTGCTGGCTGGGATACACTTACAATAAATAACTAATAAATAATTATAGCGCTTACTGGACCTGAGTACACTTACAATAAATAATAAATAATTATAGCGCTTGCTGGACCTGGGTACAATTACAATAAATAAGTAATAAATAATTATAGCGCTTGCTGGACTGGGATACACTTACAATAAATAACTAATAAATAATTATAGCGCTTACTGGACCTGAGTACACTTACAATAAATAAATAATAAATAATTATAGCGCTTGCTGGGCCTAGGTACACTTACAATAAATAACTAATAAATAATTATTGCGCTTGCTGGACCTGGTTACACTTACAATAAATAACTAATAAATAATTAATGCACTTACTGGACTGGGATGCACTTACAATAAATAAATAATAAATAATTATAGCTCTTGCTGGACTTGGGTACACTTACAATAAATAACTAATAAATAATTACAAGTGCGCAATGAATCGCTCTTGTATCTGTGAATGGGTGAGATTGGGGATCTATTTAAAAAAAAAAAAAAACAGAAACGAAATACGATGTTTTTAATTTAGTTAAGTGGACTAGGACCCACAGTTTCATAAGCGGGGTACGTGCCCCAGTGTAACGCTGCCACTGTTCTCCATAAGTAGTTTGGCGGAGTCAATATTTCATAGTGCATTACTGGCCTAGAAAAATAATGTTTTCAGATTTATGTTATGGTGTCTGATTTTCTGTAGCACTTTTTGTGGTCACTTACGAGAGGTGGGGCAGATGGGCTGCTGAAGATTATGTGTTGCTTAATACCAATAAGAACTGCAGGCTACAACGTAAACTGGCAAGAAAAACAGTGGCTCGCATTACCCAGCTCTGCATTGTCCTTGAACTTGCCCTAGCCAATCCTACCAGGAGTTACAAGAACCCTTACAATCTCCAGTGGCATCATCTATTTGACTCTCTCATTGCACCCACCTGCAAGGAAGGAAGAAAGTATGTTATGGACTTAGTCATATGCATATAATAGACCCCTGTCTACTATATTTATCAGGGCCCTATAGTTAGCTACTAGCCTGAGTATACAGCAGCCTTAACCTTACCCTTCCAGCTGCCTTACTCTTACTCTGCATCTCACCTCCATATTTCTTCTCTTAACTGCTTTCCCACTCACTCTTCCACAATCACTAGATCTGCCTACTAGGTGGCATCCTTATACTATTCTTTATACTACCCCTGTACTCTGTCCTACCTCTGTATATGCAATATATTTCTTCCGATTTTCTATCCTCATCCTCATTCCATCCTCTTACACTGCCTCTCTCTGCCTTCTTACCCCTGCAATCTACTCTACACTGTACTGTTCTTGACCTGCTCATCTTCCTATTTCTCCTTTGTGCTGAAACACTATTTTTCCCTACTCTACTTTTCATTCCTTTGGCTTCTGTATCATACTAACTTCTCATACTCACGCCTTACCTCACTTATCTACAGTTACCTGTATTTCTGATTGTTTCTTCTCCTGTTTCTCCTCCAGTTGTTTCTACCCGCTCCGTTCGCCCTGCGGGCTCACTCCGCTCCCCTCCCTACCCCCAAATCCCACCCACCCCCAGGGGTCCTGCTCTTATACATAACTACAAACACCCCCAACCTCTACCATCCTATCAGCTTCAATCCTTTTCCCTCTCTTTTTTAAACCCCACCCCTCATCACTCCCCCTTTTATCACAATATCTCTCCCTGACCTTTTATCATCCCTTATTAGTTCTATGTGCTATTTCTCTCTACACCTTGTCCAAAAGATTCTATAATCCCATCTTACACACTCCCTACTCTACTTCATTCATATTTCACTTCCTGAAACCTGCTACTTACCTGTTTAGACTTGCTTGCCTCTACCTTCCCTCTCCTCTACAATGCCTACCACCACTTTTACTATACCTATACTCTCACTCTTACTCTTATCTATACTGCTCTCAGCCTACCTTCTTACCTTCTTTGAAAATCAACTTTTATCCATCCTACCTACACACAAAAACAAACCTTAACACATCCCTCTACTACTCTCAACTCATACCCCATCATTTCCTACACCCCCAGATACCTTCTATCCAAATACCATAGACTCTCCCATATTAATTATGTCCTAACTACTGACAAAAAATTGAAGCTTCAAATCCACCTAATAAACAACTCTTTAACTAAACTTATTTATCTCACCTTACAAGACGGAGACATCCATCCTAACCCAGGACCAAAAAACCCCACATCCCAAACTTCTATATCAAAAACTAATAATTCTCTCCTAATAGGTCATCTCAACATTCAAAGTTTAAATAACAAAGTATCACACCTCCATGCACTCCTTGACACCCACTCTTTCGATATCCTCTGCCTCTCAGAGACCTGGCTAAAACCTGATACCAAAGATACTGCCATTTTACCACAAGGCTATAATATTGCTAGACTTGACCGTTCAAAACGTAAAGGTGGTGGAGTTGCAATCCTCTATAAGAATCATTTAAATATCTCCACTCTATCTGTAAACCCAACTCAGGATAGCAAAGCAGAAATCCTTATTACAAAACTTCAACTTAACTCTAAGAAAGCTTTACATAATTTGCATGTACATACCTCCTGGTAACAATATACCCACTGTAGAAGCCTTTCTCAACTGGGTATCCACTACTCACCCCCAAGAAACTGTAATTCTTGATGACTTTAACATAGACTGGAAAAGTATCAATGCAGAAAATCCCACTTCTCACATTAACCTCCATGGTTTCTCCCAAACCATGACCTCAACCACAAGAATCAATAAGACCAATAATAAAGACAGCATTCTTGACTGGATACTAATAAACAAAGACAAACAATTTTATGATGTAGGAACCCTGCCAGATGATATCAGTGACCATTGTCTGACTTATATTACAAGAGACAAAATTGATTTTCCGAACCTCCCAAACATTAGAAAAGTTCGCTCAACCAAACATTTTAACATAGATTTATTTCAAGCTGAACTAAATTCATGTAACTGGAACCCCTTAAAAACACTTCCTTTGGATAATGCAGTATTATACTTTAATACTACCTTCCTATCCATTCTTGATAAACATGCCCCCGAATGTACTATCAGAATGAAACCAAACATTGCCCCCTGGCTCTCTAAAGAAACTAAAAACTTAATTCTCGCCAGAAACAAAGTATGGGCTTCATGGAGACACCATAAAAATAACCCTGATCTTATCCACTTCCGTCAGCTTAGAAATACAACAAAAAAAGCTATTATTACTGACAAAAAAAACTATTACTGTAAACTCCAACAAACAAACCATAACAACCCCAAACAGTTCTGGTTGTCAATCAATAAACTCCTTTCCCCAGGAACAACCAAAACTCCCACCCCTCTTAATGCTGACCCAGACAACCCCCACCAAACTGCTAATACTTTTAATTCTTTCTTTATTGACTCTATCCAAACCCTAGCCAGACAAATGAACACAAACTATGTCACCCCTCCAAGTAACCCTAAGGACCCATCCTATAACTTTACACTACAACCTATCCCCACATCATTTATCTACAGACTTATTAACAAACTTAAACCTTGTACTCCTTCAGCTGACAAGCTCCCATCTCTCTACCTCCAAAGGGCTGCCAAAGTGATTGCATACCCTATATCCATACTCATAAACAGGACAATCAAAGAAGGAACCGTCCCTGAAATCTGGAAAGTTTCCCATATTATTCCATTACATAAAGGGGGTAACTCTATTGATTATTCCAACTACAGACCAATTGCTCTCCTTTCCCCATTAGCAAAACTTATGGAAAAATGTATTCACCGGCAACTCTTACAACATCTCACTCTGCACAATATAATAGCAACCTGTCAACATGGCTTTAGACCTCATCACAGTACTACCACTGCTCTCTTATCTTTTGTAGAAACCATCAATAGGAATCGTAATAACAACCTTCTCTCTTCAGCTCTCTTCATTGACCTCTCCAAAGCATTCGACATGGTCAACCATTCCACCTTAATTTACATACTTGAATCCCTCTCCTTTGACAACCTTGCCACTAAATGGTTTAAATCTTACCTTAGCAACAGACAACAAGCAGTTCTATGGCAAAATCAACTCTCTTCTCTCCTATCCATTAACATTGGTGTGCCTCAGGGCTCCATTCTTGGACCACTTCTATTCTCCCTTTCCATTAATGATCTCCACTCTGCTATCCCTCAAGCTACCTGCATCCAATATGCAGACGACTCTACCCTTATCTGCTCTGCTTCTTCTCCTTCTGAACTCTGCTCACTTACTCAAAAGATCTTCAACTCATTTGAAACATGGTTCTATAAACGTTCCCTCTTACTAAATGCCAAAAAAACTAAACTTCTTCTCTTTACTCCCACCACCCGATCCCCCTCCTTACACTTCACCATTTCCTCTAATAATGCCACGGTTATCACACCCGATCCTACAACAAAACTGTTAGGAATAACCATTGACAATAATCTCTCTTTTGATCAACACATTAATCACACCATTAAATCAGTCAACAGAAAAATAGGATCCTTATATCGAATGAAACCCTTCCTAACTGAATCTGCTAGAGCCAAGATTACCCACTCCCATCTATTGTCAACACTTCTCTACGCTTCACCTATATTTACCAACCTTAAGAAAGCCAACCTTAATAAACTGGCTACATGCTATAATAACATCACCCGCTTCGCCACTGGCAACCCCTTCAGAACCCACCATTGTATTAACCTGAAACAACTAGGCTGGCTGGAATTCCAAAACCTTCTGCTCATCCCCCAACTGAACATCGCCCACAAAATACTGCACCAGCCTTCAAACACCCCTATACTCTCAGAAGTTTTAATCCCATACAATAATCTTAATTCCCTTCGTTCTTCTACTAAACTTATGGCCAGATTAACAAAGTCCAATAACTCAGCTGGTGACTCTCTCTTTTCTAGTACAGTAGGAAGGAACTGGAATCTACTACCCAGTGACATAACACTAACCTCATCACTGCCCCTCTTCAAACAAAGAATAAAAGCACATCTGAAAAGTCACTGGCTCTGTTCCTGCACTAAACCTGACTAAACTTCTATCGCTCTCTATCTTTATTTCCTCCCTTGCATCTCTCTCCCCCTTCCCTGAACAATTTATCTTTTTACTTATCTCTTTTCCTCTTTACTGAAAATGTGTTTAATCCTTTCTTTTCCTCTCTTTTTTTTTTTTACATTACTCTTACTTTCCTCACACCTCTCCTCCCTACACACCTTTCGCTAATTTTTGCTTCTCTGTAGTTTATTTATTTATAGGTAATAATATTAGTTCCTATTAGTAAATTGTTTTTACATGCAAATCTTTCCTTTTTTGACTTTATAATTATTCTGGAGTTTTTTTGCTTGTATTACACTTCAAATGTTGTATGTTTTTTTATATATTCTGTGGAGCTTTTCTCCCCGGCCTCTACTGAAAATGGAAATATATCCAGCTAGACTAGCCCGGTCAACAAATGTAAAATAAATAAAAAATAAAATAATTATAGCGCTTGCTGGAGTGGGATACACTTACAATAAATAAATAATAAATAATTATACCGCTTACTGGACTTAGGGTACACTTACAATAAACAAATAATAAATAAATATAGCACTTGCTGGACTGGGATACACTTACAATAAATAAATAATAAATAATTATAGCGCTTACTGGACCTGAGAACACTTACAATAAATAAATAATAAATGATTATATCGCTTGCTGGACCTGGGTACACTTACAATAAATAACTAATAAATAATTATAGCGCTTACTGGACTGGGATACACTTACAATAAATAAATAATAAATAATTATAGCGCTTGCTGGACTTGGGTACACTTACAATAAATAACTAATAAATAACTATAGCGCTTATTGGACCTGAGTATACTTACAATAAATAACTAATAAATAATTATAGCGCTTACTGGACCTGAGTACACTTACAATAAATAACTAATAAGTAATTATAGCGCTTGCTGGACTGGGATACACTTACAATAAATAAATAATAAATAATTAATGCGCTTGCTGGCTGGGATACACTTACAATAAATAACTAATAAATAATTATAGCGCTTACTGGACCTGAGTACACTTACAATAAATAAATAATAAATAATTATAGCGCTTGCTGGACCTGGGTACACTTACAATAAATAAATAATAAATAATTATAGCGCTTGCTGGACTGGGATACACTTACAATAAATAACTAATAAATAATTATAGCGCTTACTGGACCTGAGTACACTTACAATAAATAAATAATAAATAACTATAGCAGTTACTGGACTACCCCGTACTTTTCTGCCAGGTTGGAACAGCCAGCCAACAGCACAACATTGCATTTACACTACAGCTGCAGCTCGTTAACATCTTGTTCAATTTATTTCAAGAGCACTAAGACGTGCTAAATTGTAACACAGTGTATGTGAATACATTTTAGCATGTATGTTCCACATGGGGACAACGAACAGATTACAACCCAAGCAGTAAGGTAAAACCCGAAGCATTTAGTCGTGAACAAGCATTGCAATCATACCTCAACCTGTCAGCGCAAGAAAGCTGGACAAAACCTCCTATAACGGGGGCATAATTCTCAGCTGTACAGATTTTTGCCTCACATTTTTGGTCTGATCTTCATATATTTTTTTTTACAAATTATCTAAGAATTAAAGTCACTAAATAATGACATGGATTTGAGTTTCAGACTTCGTATCCTTCGGGGAATGCATGGTAGCACCATGCATGTTATTCTGACAACATTTTAATGAGCACTATTTAAATGCGTCTCTATTTTTGGGAGTTTGTCCCCCGTTATATCAGGCTTTGTCCAGATTTCTTGCGCTAAGAGGTTGAGAGGTATGGACAAAAACATGGACGCATTTTAAACACTGCTCGTATAAACTTGAAATGTTGCCAAAATAACATGATTGGTGCCACCATGCATTTTTCTGAAGGATCTGAAGTCTGAAACTAAAGTACATATCATTATTTAACGACTTTAATCCTTGACCACTTGTCAAAAAAAAGAAAAAAAATATGAGGATCAGACCAAAAATATGAGGCAAAAATCTGGACAATCTGCGAAAATCTGTACAGTTGAGAGGTATTCATCAACATTTGTAGAGAAAATATGCCCCTACGTTCACAATGCACATAATATACCCACCCAATTGGCTTTACATTTACCTCCAAGCGATCCATCTTCCCTCAATAATCCTATTTTCTCCCTTATACTGACTTCTCTGGCTGCAGTGTTTTGTCCCTTACAGGTCCCTTTCGTAACTGCAACATGCTCTGCCCTCCCCTTGTATATTAGGTACTTACCTTTTGTCCACCTTCCTCCCTCTTCAGTCTGATGCTGTAGCGCTGATTTCTGCCTCCTTTATACAGGCGTGGGAAGTGAAACTGAAGGGGGCATCCTGGAGCCTTCCTGGAGCCGCAGCATCTTCCCATGGCAGTGTCAGGTCTCTGCTGTTGCATTGACATTGCTCAGTGTCCTGGGTTTTAAATCACTGCAGTGCACAGATTACTGGCAAGATAACAGCTCCGTTTGTTTTCAAGACCAGCAAAAGCTGCAGCACCTTATAGGTGCTGCACTCGCGTGACAAGGTGAGGAAACAGTGTCACTTTCTACAAACCTTGATTTATTCTGAGGGATAAATATCCTTTCGGTTTGTTAGCTGTTAGCAGATTAACTCACTAATCCATCAGATATGAAATGACTGAAAACAAGAAAGCAAGGAGTTACTAGTCATAGGAACAACATGGATAAGTAATGCATTCTTAGGAAGCTGACTGGGAGCCAGTATCTACTGGACTTAGTAAACAACTTCTATAGGGAAAGAAAACTACTGGCCACCTTGTGCAGTGCAGAAAACTGCAATAAAGTGGAAAACAACTGCAAAACGGCCCCACGCGTGATCGCTGAACGAATAAAAATAAAAATACATTTCCAGGGAACAGCAAACTTTATTGAAGTAAAAGATAAGCGCCTTTGTCCTCTAAAACGCCATTAGCTGTACACTTATTCGGATTTATTAACGGACTCATCTATTATTTACTAGCATTTCCTTACCAGGATTGTCCATCCAAGCATAAGCTACCCCTAGACAGAAAGCTCCAAAGATGATACAAAACGTGCCTAAAGACGATAAGCAACAGTACAAAGACTAACCAATTTAACACAAAGAATGCAAAATAGAACATTTAGTAAAACATAAAAAAGTTTTAGAAAAGTCAGCTTCAATAGATACTAATGTTTGTAACTCATTAGTAAAATCTAATATACCACTACAATGGTTCAACACAAAGACACTGGAAAGAAAGGAGAAAGTCATTTGAAAGAGCAAAAAAGTGGGACTTGAAAAAAAAAAAGTGTTAGTAAGGTGGGGGGCAGTGGTATTAGGGTCAGTTGGAGGTATAACCTGGTTGCAGCAGATAAAAAAAAAAAGAAAGGTGGAGGTCAAAGGAACTTCTGGAACAAAAAAAAAAAAAAAAATATATATATATATATATATATATATATATATATATATAGATATACGCACACACACACACACACACACAAGTAAATATATATATATATATATATATATATATATATATATATATATAAATAAATATATATATATATATATATATATATATATATATATATATATATATATATATATCAATGTAAAAATATATATATATATGGGTATCAGAAACTCAAACTCTCAGAAACTCAAAAGTCATATTGCTTAGGTTATATGATCAAGTTTCTGAAAAATCAAACTGTTGGATATTATGAATATAAGGCTGAAATTAATTATGTTGTAAATATGCTGAAAGAAAAAGTTTGCTTGAATATATGTATAGAGATTAAAATGTGCTTTCATACTGTATGTATAACAGACAGGCTTCTCTTCAAAGCATCAAAAAATGCCTAACAAAGCAATATTGGAAAACAAGCATTACATGATTTTCTCATGTTTGCAGAACAAATATCTATTAACAGACATCCCTTTTTATAAATTCAGCAATATGCGATGTTTTCCTATAGGAACAGATTCTACAGATGTTTCCTTTCAGAATGGCATCCTCACATCAGCAAAAGTGCTTAAATCACAAAAGGACAATAGAAAAGTCGAACAACAGACATTATGTGACTTCCCATAGAAGGCCAGAAAAATATACCAAGAGGAAATAATCTCTGTGTACGTGACTTACAGCAACTGTAGTAATTCAGTTATGTGAGAGAAGGACAGAGAGAGGTATTTTGTAGAACTCATCATTCATATCTGTAAGGAAGGAAAACTTTGTAAATATATGCTACAAATCTGACAGACTACGTGTGGTTTGTTATAAAATAAGTTATTTGTAACTGTGCTTATAGCTGCAAAATATATTTCTTTATCAGTGTGCAATTTGAAAGGCTTGGTGCTTTAAACAGACTACAGATGGAGTCATGCAAAGCTCTGTGTCTGATTCAGCAGTAAACAGCAGAGCAAGACTGTGTGTCTTCAGAAGATTTTGGATCCAGCAGGCATAGAAGCAGAGCACGCAAATTTAAAATAAAATTTTCACAAACCTTTCAAATGGAGATGCAGATCAGGGAATTTACCCTTTTCCCCATGGTAGTGTGATCTCGGACTTGGTATATATAGTATTCAGGGGCATTTACACTACAGCTGCAGCTCGTTAACATATTGTTCAATTTATTTCAAGAGCACTAAGACGTGCTAAATTGTAACACAGTTTATGTGAATGCATTTTAGCATGTAGGTTCCACATGGGGACAACGAACAGAGTACAACCCAAGCAGTAAGGTAAAACCCGAAGCATTTAGTCGTGAACAAGCATTGCAATCATACCTCAACCTGTCAGCGCAAGAAAGCTGGACAAAACCTCATATAACGGGGGCATAATTCTCAGCTGTACAGATTTTTGCCTCACATTTTTGGTCTGATCTTCACATATTTTTTTTTACAAATTATCTAAGAATTAAAGTCACTAAATAATGACATGGATTTGAGTTTCAGACTTCGTATCCTTCGGGGAATGCATGGTAGCACCATGCATGTTATTCTGACAACATTTTAATGAGCACTATTTAAATGCGTCTCTATTTTTGGGAGTTTGTCCCCCGTTTTATCAGGCTTTGTCCAGATTTCTTGCCCTAAGAGGTTGAGAGGTATGGACAAAAACATGGACGCATTTTAAACACTGCTCGTATAAACTTGAAATGTTGCCAAAATAACATGATTGGTGCCACCATGCATTTTTCTGAAGGATCTGAAGTCTGAAAGTGAAGTACATATCATTATTTAACGACTTTAATCCTTGACCACTTGTCAAAAACGAAAAAATATGAGGATCAGACCAAAAATATGAGGCACAAATCTGGGCAATCTGCGAAAATCTGTACAGTTGAGAGGTATTCATCAACATTTGTAGAGAAAACATGCCCCTACGTTCACAATGCACATAATATACCCACCCAATTGGCTTTACATTTACCTCCAAGCGATCGGTCTTCCCTCAATAATCCTATTTTCTCCCTTACACTGACTTCTCTGGCTGCAGTGTTTTGTCCCTTACAGGTCCCTTTCGTAACTGGAACATGCTCTGCCCTCCTCTCGTGTATTAGGTACTTACCTTTTGTCCACCTTCCTCCCTCTTCAGTCTGATGCTGTAGCGCTGATTTCTGCCTCCTTTATACAGGCGTGGGAAGTGAAACTGAAGGGGGCATCCTGGAGCCTTCCTGGAGCCGCAGCATCTTCCCATGGCAGTGTCCGGGCTCTGCTGTTGCATTGACATTGCTCAGTGTCCTGGGTTTTAAATCACTGCAGTGCACAGATTACTGGCAAGATAACAGCTCCGTTTGTTTTCAAGACCAGCAAAAGCTGCAGCACCTTATAGGTGCTGCACTCTCACGACAAGGTGAGGAAACAGTGTCACTTTCTACAAACCTTGATTTATTCTGAGGGATAAATATCCTTTCGGTTTGTTAGCTGTTAGCAGATTAACTCACTAATCCATCAGATATGAAATGACTGAAAACAAGAAAGCAAGGAGCTACTAGTCATAGGAACAACATGGATAAGTAATGCATTCTTAAGAAGCTGACTGGGAGCCAGTATCTACTGGACTTAGTAAACAACTTCTATAGGGAAAGAAAACTACTGGCCACCTTGTGCAGTGCAGAAAACTGCAATAAAGTGGAAAACAACTGCAAAACGGCCCCACGCGTGTTCGCTGAATGAATAAAAATAAAAATACATTTCCAGGGAACAGCAAACTTTATTGAAGTAAAAGATAAGCGCCTTTGTCCTCTAAAACGCCATTAGCTGTACACTTATTCGGATTTATTAACTGACTCATCTATTATTTACTAGCATTTCCTTACCAGGATTGTCCATCCAAGCATAAGCTACCCCTAGACAGAAAGCTCCAAAGATAATACAAAACGTGCCTAAAGACGATAAGCAACATTACAAAGACTAACCGATTTAACACAAAGAATGCAAAATAGAACATTTAGTAAAACATAAAAAAGTTTTAGAAAAGTCAGCTTCAATAGATACTAATGTTTGTAACTCATTAGTAAAATCTAATATACCACTACAATGGTTCAACACAAAGACACTGGAAAGAAAGGAGAAAGTCATTTGAAAGAGCAAAAAAGTGGGACTTGAAAAAAAAAAGTGTTAGTAAGGTGGGGGGCAGTGGTATTAGGGTCAGTTGGAGGTATAACCTGGTTGCAGCAGATAAAAAAAAAAAGAAAGGTGGAGGTCAAAGGAACTTCTGGAACAAAAAAAAAAATATATATATATATATATATATATATAGATAGATATACGCACACACACACACAAGTAAAAAAAAAAAATATATATATATATATATATATATATATATATATATATATATATATATAAAAACGTAAATATATATATATATATATATATATATATATATATATATATATATCAATGTAAAAAAAAATATATATATGGGTATCAGAAACTCAAACTCTCAGAAACTCAAAAGTCATATTGCTTAGGTTATATGATCAAGTTTCTGAAAAATCAAACTGTTGGATATTATGAATATAAGGCTGAAATTAATTATGTTGTAAATATGCTGAAAGAAAAAGTTTGCTTGAATATATGTATAGAGTTTAAAATGTGCTTTCATACTGTATGTATAACAGAGAGGCTTCTCTTCAAAGCATCAAAAAATGCCTAACAAAGCAATATTGGAAAACAAGCATTACATGATTTTCTCATGTTTGCAGAACAAATATCTATTAACAGACATCCCTTTTTATAAATTCAGCAATATGCGATGTTTTCCTATAGGAACAGCTTCTACAGATGTTTCCTTTCAGAATGGCATCCTCACATCAGCAAAAGTGCTTAAATCACAAAAGGACAATAGAAAAGTCGAACAACAGACATTATGTGACTTCCCATAGAAGGCCAGAAAAATATACCAAGAGGAAATAATCTCTGTGTACGTGACTTACAGCAACTGTAGTAATTCAGTTATGTGAGAGAAGGACAGAGAGAGGTATTTTGTAGAACTCATCATTCATATCTGTAATGAAGGAAAACTTTGTAAATATATGCTACAAATCTGACAGACTGCGTGTGGTTTGTTATAAAATAAGTTATTTGTAACTGTGCTTATAGCTGCAAAATATATTTCTTTATCAGTGTGCAATTTGAAAGGCTTGGTGCTTTAAACAGACTACAGATGGAGTCATGCAAAGCTCTGTGTCTTTGATTCAGCAGTAAACAGCAGAGCAAGACTGTGTGTCTTCAGAAGATTTTGGATCCAGCAGGCATAGAAGCAGAGCACGCAAATTTAAAATAAAATTTTCACAAACCTTTCAAATGGAGATGCAGATCAGGGAATTTACCCTTTTCCCCATGGTAGTGTGATCTCGGACTTGGTATATATAATATTCAGGGGCATTTACACTACAGCTGCAGCTCGTTAACATATTGTTCAATTTATTTCAAGAGCACTAAGACGTGCTATGTTGTAACACAGTTTATGTGAATGCATTTTAGCATGTGTGTTCCACATGGGGACAACGAACAGATTACAACCCAAGCAGTAAGGTAAAACCCGAAGCATTTAGTCGTGAACAAGCATTGCAATCATACCTCAACCTGTCAGCGCAAGAAAGCTGGACAAAACCTCATATAACGGGGGCATAATTCTCAGCTGTACAGATTTTTGCCTCACATTTTTGGTCTGATCTTCATATATTTTTTTTTACAAATTATCTAAGAATTAAAGTCACTAAATAATGACATGGATTTGAGTTTCAGACTTCGTATCCTTCGGGGAATGCATGGTAGCACCATGCATGTTATTCTGACAACATTTTAATGAGCACTATTTAAATGCGTCTCTATTTTTGGGAGTTTGTCCCCCGTTTTATCAGGCTTTGTCCAGATTTCTTGCCCTAAGAGGTTGAGAGGTATGGACAAAAACATGGACGCATTTTAAACACTGCTCGTATAAACTTGAAATGTTGCCAAAATAACATGATTGGTGCCACCATGCATTTTTCTGAAGGATCTGAAGTCTGAAAGTGAAGTACATATCATTATTTAACGACTTTAATCCTTGACCACTTGTCAAAAAAACGAAAAAAATATGAGGATCAGACCAAAAATATGAGGCACAAATCTGGGCAATCTGCGAAAATCTGTACAGTTGAGAGGTATTCATCAACATTTGTAGAGAAAATATGCCCCTACGTTCACAATGCACATAATATACCCACCCAATTGGCTTTACATTTACCTCCAAGCGATCGGTCTTCCCTCAATAATCTTATTTTCTCCCTTACACTGACTTCTCTGGCTGCAGTGTTTTGTCCCTTACAAGTCCCTTTCGTAACTGCAACATGCTCTGCCCTCCCCTTGTATATTAGGTACTTACCTTTTGTCCACCTTCCTCCCTCTTCAGTCTGATGCTGTAGCGCTGATTTCTGCCTCCTTTATACAGGCGTGGGAAGTGAAACTGAAGGGGGCATCCTGGAGCCTTCCTGGAGCCGCAGCATCTTCCCATGGCAGTGTCCGGGCTCTGCTGTTGCATTGACATTGCTCAGTGTCCTGGGTTTTAAATCACTGCAGTGCACAGATTACTGGCAAGATAACAGCTCCGTTTGTTTTCAAGACCAGCAAAAGCTGCAGCACCTTATAGGTGCTGCACTCGCGTGACAAGGTGAGGAAACAGTGTCACTTTCTACAAACCTTGATTTATTCTGAGGGATAAATATCCTTTCGGTTTGTTAGCTGTTAGCAGATTAACTCACTAATCCATCAGATATGAAATGACTGAAAACAAGAAAGCAAGGAGTTACTAGTCATAGGAACAACATGGATAAGTAATGCATTCTTAGGAAGCTGACTGGGAGCCAGTATCTACTGGACTTAGTAAACAACTTCTATAGGGAAAGAAAACTACTGGCCACCTTGTGCAGTGCAGAAAACTGCAATAAAGTGGAAAACAACTGCAAAACGGCCCCACGCGTGATCGCTGAACGAATAAAAATAAAAATACATTTCCAGGGAACAGCAAACTTTATTGAAGTAAAAGATAAGCGCCTTTGTCCTCTAAAACGCCATTAGCTGTACACTTATTCGGATTTATTAATTGACTCATCTATTATTTACTAGCATTTCCTTACCAGGATTGTCCATCCAAGCATAAGCTACCCCTAGACAGAAAGCTCCAAAGATAATACAAAACGTGCCTAAAGACGATCAGCAACATTACAAAGACTAACCGATTTAACACAAAGAATGCAAAATAGAACATTTAGTAAAACATAAAAAAGTTTTAGAAAAGTCAGCTTCAATAGATACTAATGTTTGTAACTCATTAGTAAAATCTAATATACCACTACAATGGTTCAACACAAAGACACTGGAAAGAAAGGAGAAAGTCATTTGAAAGAGCAAAAAAGTGGGACTTGAGAAAAAAAAAAGTGTTAGTAAGGTGGGGGGCAGTGGTATTAGGGTCAGTTGGGGGTATAACCTGGTTGCGGCAGATAAAAAAAAAAGAAAGGTGGAGGTCAAAGGAACTTCTGGAACAAAAAAAAAAAAAAAATATATATATATATATATATATATATATATATAGATATACGCACACACACACACACAAGTAAAATATATATATATATATAAACGTAAAAAAAAAATATATATATATATATATATATATATATATATATATATATATATATCAATGTAAAAAAAATATATATATGGGTCCCTATCAGAAACTCAAACTCTCAGAAACTCAAAAGTCATATTGTTTAGATTATATGATCAAGTTTCTGAAAAATCAAACTGTTGGATATTATGAATATAAGGCTGAAATTAATTATGTTGTAAATATGCTGAAAGAAAAAGTTTGCTTGAATATATGTATAGAGTTTAAAATGTGCATTCATACTGTATGTATAACAGACAGGCTTCTCTTCAAAGCATCAAAAAATGCCTAACAAAGCAATATTGGAAAACAAGCATTACATGATTTTCTTTTTTTTTTCAAAACAGGTTTATTGTTTTAACATATAAGAGAAATATCATAACAATTTTATACAAGCAATTAAAAATAGGTATTATTATAATATTCAACAAAACAACTAAAGTATTTACAAAGACATCCACTACAATCAGATCAATTAATTAAACTGAAATACCATGCTATTGAAATTAACATTGTTTTAACAAATTTTTTAAATTATCCCATACAATATAATAAGATGTTTTTCTATTTGTTCTTGTCCTAATTGTGTTTATTTCCATATGGCACACTATATTCATAACATTTTTAAATTCATTGAACGAAGGAGGTGTATCTGAAATCCAATTTCTAGTTATTATTTTCCTAGCCACTGCTAGAATAGACCATAACAAGGGAAGCTTAACCTTTTTAACACTTTGAGGTACAGGTGTGTTGAATAATATAAGAGATTTAGAAATAATGAAATTATCTGTAAAACGAGCCTGCAAAAATTCATTAATTGACTTCCAGTATTCTTTCAATTTTATACAGTCATAAAACATATGAGCCCAGTCAGCATTAATTTCTACATTACATCTCTTACATAAATTATCTTTATTATTTATTTTATTCATCATCAAAGGTGTATAAAAAGATCTATGTAAAAATTTCCATGTATAAAGTCTACAGACAATGGAAGACATAGTTCTATAAGCAGATTCCAAAATATATTGTTTATCTTGTTGATTTGGTGGGTCCCCATTAATAGAACTGAAATAATTCCAGTATGAATCTACACTGTAAAAAGTTTCTTGTCTGATAATTTTATGTACGTATGAAAGTTTACCTTTATCAGAAACTTTATGTTGTAAATTTAATATCAAATAATCAATCAGTGTTGGAATAGATTCTTTAACTGTTATAGACATTAGATCTATTTTATTAATGAGATGTTGTCTAAAGGTCTGAACCTCTAACCAGCAAGTTTCTCTTAGATCAAATTCTTGTTTTAAGAAATCTAGATTTTTAACTTTATTATCAGATATCAACTGATACCAGTACTTTAGATCATTATCTATAGCTAAATGAGTTCCTTCAGAAGTAGATGACAAAAGCATACCCTGAGTATACATTATGGGGAATACAATAAAATTCCATTCCCTATACTTAGGGTGCATGAATATAAAGTTACGATAACTAATAATAATATTTAATGGGTAACAAACCATATGTTTAGGTGTAATAGGTGAAGTACAAAATTCCTTTAGTAACCATAACATGGAGTTATTTACAATCATATTTTTATGTGTTAAGGAGATTTTCATGAAGTGCATACTAATTAGCTCCCAATAATCTTTCCATTTTGTGACATATGACTGATCTATTAATAAAGTAATAACTTTTACAATAGAAGAGATAGTATATAAATTAAAGTCTGGAAAAGAAATACCCCCTTGAGACCAGCTATTAGTATGTTTCTTTAATGCAATCCTAGGTCTATTAGGTGCCCATAGGAAATTTAACATTAGTGTATTCAGTTTCTTGATAATTATTTTTGTAGGTGGAAGTATTATTGATTGTATTAAGTATAAAATCTTGGGGAATATTATAGCAATAACCCACGCCTGGGTGTGGGTAATGCTAAATTTACCCACGGTTGGCTTTGTTTGGTCCCTCGGGCTTCGCCATGTTATGGTTACTAAAGGAATTTTGTACTTCACCTATTACACCTAAACATATGGTTTGTTACCCATTAAATATTATTATTAGTTATCGTAACTTCGCCCTCGGGACCAAACCACGCCAGCCGTGGGTAAATTTAGCATTACCCATACCCAGAAGTGGGTTATTGCTATTATACCATGACATTATTTAAGAAAAGAAACTATTACTTTTCTTAAATAATGGCATAGTATAATGCCTGTTTACTGCCCTTCCGCAGATGTCTGGCATCCGCGGCAGTTCTGATGTACTGCGGCGCCTGCGCAGTACATCAGAGTTGTGAGCAAAGCGGAGAAAGCAAGATCTCCGTTGCTTTTATCTCGCTATGTTAAATGAGTTTAACATAGCGAGACAGTTTTAAAATAAGCAACGGACATCTCCGTTGCTTTTTTTTAGTGTTTCGCTATGTTAAACTCATTTAACATAGCGACATTAAAAGCAACGGAGATCTTGCTTTCCGTTGCTTAACAAACACTGTCTCGCTATGTTAAATGGGTTTAACATGAGACAGCTTTAAAATAAACAACGGAGATCTCCGTTGCTTATTTTAAAGCTGTATCGCTATGTTAAACCCATTTAACATAACGAGACAGAAGAGTTATACTAATGGAAAAAAGTCCGGGCGACCGGACCTTTTTCCATTAGTATAACTCGATTTACAACGTGCACGCTGGCCAATCAGCGTGCACGTTTTGGGGGGGTCATGGTATAATATCATTTTAATAATTGTAAGTCTCTCCTCCATAGTAATAAACATATTATTCCAGGTATTAAAAAGATTTTGTATATTAAGAAAACAGGTATTATAATTATTATATATAATAGATTTAATATCTTTAGATAGTATTATACCTAAATAAGTTACCTGACCTGAATTGGGTACATATTTAGTAAAATCACTAATGAGAATATTTTTTCGTGTATATATAGGTATTTTAGTTTTTTCTTCATTGAATATTAAACCAGACATACTTTTAAAATTCATCATGTTATCAAATAGAGACTGCATAGAAGCATTAGATCCTGCTGATGTAATTAGAACATCATCTGCAAAAAGTTGAATTTTGGATGTTGTATTTTCATCTATTTCAAAACCCTCTATGTCAGTACTGTTTCTGATCAAATTAGCCCAAGGCTCCATTACTAAAGTGAATAATAGTGGAGAAAGTGGACATCCTTGTTTTGTACCTTTAAGAATGGGTATTTTTTGTGAAACATAAGTTCCTACCTTAATATAAGCCAACGTTCCTTTCTATAAATGGTCATTTAGATTTACAAATGCATCTGAGAAGTTTGTGCACTTCATTAAGGTAAACAGATAGTCCCAACTTACTGAATGAAATGCTGAACTTATATCAAGACTAATAAGTGTTAAATCTTTCTTTTTCCTATTTGCAAAATCTATTAATGTTAAAGTTCTTCTTATATTATCAAAAGTATTTCTATTTACAATGAAGCCTGTCTGATCTATATCTATAATGCCGGGAATGATTGTCTTCAATCTATCAGCAAAAATACTCATAAACATTTTATAATCAACATTAAGTAATGAGATGGGCCGATATGAAGTACATCTAGTTGGAT
>NC_056732.1:1886083596-1886161096 GCF_019279795.1 Protopterus annectens | reverse complement strand
CTTCTTCTCTGAAGTCTTCCACGAAGTTTCAGTTGCCAGTCTCTTTAATGAAGGACTAGCCCATTCCATTTCTTCTATTTTATCCAAAATCTTATTTTTTTTGATAAACAGTAAAGCAGAGTCTAAGTCATCGAAAATTTTAGGACCATCAGGAAGGAAGATTTTAAGTTTGGCAGGAAACAGAAGGTATGTTTTAAACTGTGCTTTTTTAAGCTCCCTTATTAGTGGCAGAAAAACTTTTCTTTTAGCTGTTACCATGGAAGAATAGTCATTGTCAAAACGCACAGTTGTCTCATTAATCTTAACAGGAGCTTTAGCCCAAGCAGATTTAAGAACCATCTCTTTATCAAAAGATGATAGAAATCTAACTATAACTGATCTAGGATAGTTTTTGTTGGAGTTAGTATTAGCTATAGATCTATGTGCTCTTTCGATACCAAAAGAGAATGTTTCTGGTAAGTCTAAAGTTTTAGGGAGCCATGTTGTTAAAAAAGAAGTAATATTGTTACCTTCAATATTTTCTGGCAGTCCAAAAATCCTAATGTTATTGCGCCTAGATCTATTTTCCAGGTCATCCAGCTTTGTTTGTAAATGTGTATTTTGTTTCAGGAGAAACTCAATGTTGATTTCCTCTTCTTGTATTCTATTTTCCATGTCATTCACAGCTTCTTCTATGCCTGTCATCTGGATCTTCTGTTGTTGCAGGTCTATATGTAACAAGTCTATTTGTTTTGTAGTTTTTTCTATGAAGGTGTCTATTTTAGTATCCATTTTATCCATCTTAGCAGTAAGTTGATGGATTATAATTATCAGAGACTGAAGTTCTTTCTTGATGCTGGAGTCTTGAGAATTTGTCTTACTGGAACTCATTTCAGACTGATAAACTGACAGTAAAATTTCCAAAGTGATTTCTGACAGGAATATTGTTAAAATTTCCTTTCTTTTTTAGATATAGTTCAAGAACTATATAAAACAAACATATTTAGAAAGAAAATTACTTCAAAAATTTATTTTTTAAGTAATTAATTCCTGTCAGTGTAATGAAATTGGTGGAGCTGAAGAAATCTGCTGCTATCCTGTGTTCATCCTTGGCCACGCCCATTACATGATTTTCTCATGTTTGCAGAACAAATATCTATTAACAGACATCCCTTTTTATAAATTCAGCAATATGCGATGTTTTCCTATAGGAACAGCTTCTACAGATGTTTCCTTTCAGAATGGCATCCTCACATCAGCAAAAGTGCTTAAATCACAAAAGGACAATAGAAAAGTCGAAAAACAGACATTATGTGACTTCCCATAGAAGGCCAGAAAAATATACCAAGAGGAAATAATCTCTGTGTACGTGACTTGCTGTCTATACAGCAACTGTAGTAATTCAGTTATGTGAGAGAAGGACAGAGAGAGGTATTTTGTAGAACTCATCATTCATATCTGTAATGAAGGAAAACTTTGTAAATATATGCTACAAATCTGACAGACTACGTGTGGTTTGTTATAAAATAAGTTATTTATAACTGTGCTTATAGCTGCAAAATATATTTCTTTATCAGTGTGCAATTTGAAAGGCTTGGTGCTTTAAACAGACTACAGATGGAGTCATGCAAAGCTCTGTGTCTTTGATTCAGCAGTAAACAGCAGAGCAAGACTGTGTGTCTTCAGAAGATTTTGGATCCAGCAGGCATAGAAGCAGAGCACGCAAATTTAAAATAAAATTTTCACAAACCTTTCAAATGGAGATGCAGATCAGGGAATTTACCCTTTATCCCAATGGTAGTGTGATCTCGGACTTGGTATATATAATATTCAGGGGCATGGGGGCTTGCCTCCCTACAAAAATATAGAATATATAATATAGAATATAGAAAAAAAAACAGATTTGTATTGTTTTTCGAAGTTCAGGTTTTCAGAAACTTGATCACATTGTCTCGACTATATGAATCACGAGTTTCTGACAGACCCATACGTGTGTGTGTTTTATATATAGAATTATGGCCTCTTTGTACTTATCTACTAAGGAAAATTTACCCAGAGCATTGGAGAACATCTGTTATTTTCTATAGTTACTCTAGCATCTTTTACATCCAGATAAGCAACCATCAATTCAAGGAGAGATTAAATATGACATATCAAAATACTGGCACTCATAATATTGACAGTTCATAATATTAACACATCAAAATGCAGAACTCACAATACTGACAAAAAACACCCAAGCCCTACATGAAATAAATTGGAAAAACTACTTCTGTGAATAGTTTACAATAAAAAAATTAAATCATAGCAATATCATAGGATATGTTTGTCTGAATAGAGGCATTATTAGTGAAATGTTCTTTTCTAAGGTAAGGGGAAGAGTTAGGTACAGGTTAGGGATAGAGTTAGCACACATAAGTAAGGTGGTACAGGGGCCCTCTAACAACCTTTCTAATGCATGCTAACTCTAACTTTGACCCTAACCCTTACCTGCACCTTACCTTAGAAAAAAGTATTTCTGTAACACTACAGCTATCCAAGACAGGCTCATTCACACACATACACACACACACACACACACACACACACACACACACACACACACACACACACACACACACACACACACACACCAAAAAGATGCACATTATTAAAGTTATCCATTTATATAACCCTAACTCTAACCCTAACCCACTAATACTTGTACAAGAATACTTTCACCTCAACACTAACTCACTTATCTCTGTTTAAATTTCTAAAGATCATGTGCACAGTTATGAAGTACATATACCCAACTGACTTTACATTTACCTCCACGTGATCAGTCTTCCCTCAATAATTCTATATTCTGACTTATAATGATTCTTATGGCTGTAGTTGCATAATTTTGTCTCTTACAAGTCCCTTTCCTAACTGCAACATGCTCTGCCCTCCACTAGTACAAGCATCAGAAGATGTAGAGTACTATCACCATGCTTACATCATGTTAGGAACCACCAGAAGGTGTACACTACAGTCACCATGCTTACATCATGTTAGGGACCACCAGAAGGTGTACACTACAGTCACCATGCCTACATCATGTCAGAGACCATCAGAAGGTGTACACTACAGTCACCATGCTTACATCATGTTAGGGACCACCAGAAGGTGTACAGTACTGTTGCCATGATTACATCATGTCAGCGACCACCAGAAGGTGTACAGTACTGTCACCATGCTTACATCATGTTAGGGACCACCAGAAGGTGTACAGTACTTTTGCCATGATTACATCATGTCAGCGACCACCAGAAGGTGTACAGTAGTGTCACCATGCTTACATCATGTTAGGGACCACCAGAAGGTGTACAGTACTGTTGCCATGATTACATCATGTCAGCGACCACCAGAAGGTGTACAGTACTGTCACCATGCTTAGATCATGTTAGGGACCACCAAAAGGTGTACACTACAGTCACCATGCCTACATCATGTTAGGGACCACCAGAAGGTGTACAGTACTGTTGCCATTATTACATCATGTCAGCGACCACCAGAAGGTGTACAGTACTGTCACCATGCTTACATCATGTCAGGGACCACTGGAAGGTGTACAGTACTGTCGCTGTGCTTATATCATATCAGGGTCCACCAGAAGGTGTACAGTACTGTCACCATGCCTGCATCATGTCGGGGACCACCAGAAGGTGTACACTATAGTCACCATGCTTACATTATGTTAGGGACCACCAGAAGGTGTACAGTACTGTCACCATGCGTACATCATGTCAGGGACCACCAGAAGGTGTACACTACAGTCACCATGCTTACATCATGTCAGGACCACTGGAAGGTGTACAGTACTGTCACCATGCTTACATCATGTCAGGGACCACTGGAAGGTGTACAGTACTGTCGCTGTGCTTATATCATATCAGGGTCCACCAGAAGGTGTACAGTACTGTTACCATGATTACATCATGTCAGCACCACCAGAAGGTGTACACTACAGTCACCATGCCTACATCATGTCAGGGACCACCAGAAGGTGTACACTACAGTCACCATGCTTACATCATGTCAGCGACCACCAGAAGGTGTACAGTACTGTCAGCATGCTTACATAATGTTAGGGACCACCAGAAGGTGTACACTACAGTCACCATGCGTACATCATGTCAGGGACCACCAGAAGGTGTACAGTACTGTCACCATGCTTACATCATGTCAGGGACCACTGGAAGGTGTACAGTACTGTCACCATGCTTACATCATGTTAGGGACCACCAGAATGTGTACAGTACTGCTGCCATGAATACATCATGTCAGGGACCACTGGATGGTGTACAGTACTGTCACCATGCTTACATCATGTCAGAGACCATTGGAAGGTGTACAGTACTGTCGCCATGCTTACATCAAGTCAGGGACCACCAGAAGGTGTACAGTACTGTCATCATGCCTACATCATGTCAGGGACCACCAGAAGGTGTACACTACTGTCGCTGTGCTGACATCATGTCGGGAGTGGAAATGGCCATTCTGCAGGTCAACGCTATCACGGAAGTTAGTGGAGTGTGTTCAGAGCATGTAGAAATATGTTTTTGGCTTCTTTTTTTATCACTCAAGGTTAGTTATTTTTTAACATTTTTCATGTTGCCAAAGTAGAAATGATATCCAGAGATTAAAGAACTAAGAGAAAGTTCAACTCATGTTCCTATTGGTTTTATTTTCTGTTCTACTGTTATTTTGTTACTAGGCACTTAAAATATTGTGCTTTATTTAATTTGATCCTTTTTTGTATTAATGATAGCTTTATATTTATGTTCCTCACAGGATCTACTTTATTTAAAATGCTGATTTTTTGGGAGGGGTTACTGTGGTAGTTTCTAACAAATGATAGCTATTTCTCTAAGCTGATCAGAGACTGTGCTTGCAGATTCACATTGCTTGACACTTTTTCATAAGCACAAAGCACAACACAATGTTGTCATGGCTTGCAGACTCCCTTACAGTAATAAACCATAAAGGATTATAAAATACAATAAATAAAAGAATTTGCTTTTTTACTTTTCGGGTTGTCTGGCAGTTTAATGATGATTTAAATTTGTTGACTCTAGCCATTTGGATAGCTTTGGTGCAAGACATATGTGTTTTCTGTATGAGTAGCTATCATGGAAGCCCTGAGAAGCTTTGAAGGAGATTTTATGTTTATTATCAGTCCCACTTAACATTTTAGTAACATGGTCTGTCATTCATTCATTCCCACAGAAGATTGCGAGTGCTAAAGTCAGTCAGAGGGAGCTATGTTGTACATGCAGGGCACCAAGGCAATGCATGAGGGTTAAACAGTGCATACTGCCTACTTTGAAATGGCTAAGGGATTTCATTCTTTACCACACTCTGGCATTGTTAACAAACTGACAGAATTAAACACAAACCCCTATATAACCCACTGAATAGCCAGCTGGCACACAGATAGGACTCAGGAAGTTAGAACTGGTTTGACTACCTCCTCAAAGAAGACAGTCATTAGTGGAAATCCTCAATGTTCTGTGCTGGGCTGACTTCTCTTTGGCATCTATAGCTCAGGTCAAAGGCCTCTGTCTGAAAAAGGTTTGAAGATGATTGCAAACTTGGAACAGTCATATAATCCCCCAAGACACTAACATCTTATGAGAGTGTCTAACACAGACAAATGACTGGTGCCAAGGCCACAGTTTAAAACTCAATACCAAGAGGTAGGGATGTGTGCTTACAAGATTATGTTTGTGCTCCACATGCTCATACAAAATAACTGTAACATGTAGGGATGTGCACTTAAAGCATTATGTTTCTGCTCCACATGGTAACTGTAACATGTAGGGAAGTGTGCTTACAATAAGTGTGCTATAAGTGTAACATGTAGAGATGTGTGCTTATAACATTATGTGTATACTCTACATAATTGTACAAAGTAAGTGTAAGATGTAGGGATGTGTGCTTATAACATTATGTTTGTGCTCTGCTTGCTAAATGTAACATGTAGGGATGTTTGCTTACAACATTACATTTGTACTCCACATTATGTCTGTGCTCCACATGCTTGTACACTATAACTGGAAAACATAGGGATGCATGCTTAGAACATTATGATTGTGCTCTACATTCTCATACACTATAACTGTAACATGTAGGAATGTGTGCTTACAACATTGTTTGTACTCCACATGCTAACTGTAACAAGTAGGGATGTGTGCTTACATTACATTTCTGCTCCACATACTAACTGTAACAAGTAAGGATTTGTGCTTACAACATTATGGTTGTGCTCCACATGCTCATACACTATAACTGTAACATGTAGGGATGTGTGCTTACAACATTATGTTTGTGCTCCACATGCTAATTGTATCATGTAAGAATCTGCACTTACAACATTGTGTTTGTACTTCACATTATAACTATAACATGTAGGGATGAGTACTTACAACATTATGTTTGTGCTCCACATGCACGTACACTAAAATTGTAACATGGAGGGATATGTATTTACAACATTATGTTTGTTCTCCAAATGCACGTACACTGTAACTGTAACATGTAGGGATGTGTACTTACATTATGTTTGTGCTTTACTTGTTAACTGGACCATGTAGGGATGTGTGTTAGAACATTGTGCTCCACATGATAAGTGTAACATGTAGGGATGTGTGCTTACAACATTATGTTGTTTGTGCTCTACATGCTAAATGGAACATTTAAGGTTATGTGCTTACAACATTATGTTTCTGCTCCACATGCCAAATGTAACATATAGGGGTGTGTGCCTACAACATTGCTTGTGCTACATAACCTCATACATTATAACTGTAACATTTGCGAATGTGTGCTTACATTATGGTTGTGGTTAATATGGTAACTGCAACATGTAGACATGTGTCCTTACAACATTATGTTTGTGCTTTACATGCTAACTGTAACATGTAGGGATGTGTGTTAGAACATTGTTTGTGCTCCACATGCTAAGTGTAACATAGGGATTTGTTCTAACAACATTAAGTTTCTGCTCTACATGCTCATACACTATAACTGTAACATGTAGGGATGTGTACTTACAACATTATGTTTCTGCTCCACATGCTTGTACACTATAACTGTAACATGTAGGAATGTGTGCTTACAACATTATGTGTGTGTTCCACATGCTCATACACTATAACTTTAACATATAGGGGTGTGTGCTTACAACATTATGTTTGTGCTCCATATTCCTGTACACTATAACTGTAACATGTAGGGATGTGTACTTACATTATGTTTGTGCTCCACATGCACGTACACTATAAATGTAACATGTAGGGATGTGTGCTTACAACATTATTTGTGCTCCACATGCTAACTGGAAACTGTAGGGATGTGTGCATGCAACATTATGTTGGAGTCCACATCCTCCTACAGTATAACTGTAACATTTAGGTATGTGTGCGTACAACATTATTTTTGTGCTCTACATGCTAAATGCACAGGTAAGGATGTGTGTCTACAACATTATGATTGTGCTCCACATGCTAACAGTAAAATGTATGCATGTGTGCTTACAACATTATGTTTGTGTTTCACATGCTCATACACTATAACTTTAACATATAGGGGTGTGTGCTTACAACATTATGTTTGTGCTCGACATGCTCATACACTATAACTGTAACATGTAGGGATGCGTGCTTACAACATTATGTTTGTGTTTCACATGCTCATACACTATAACTTTAACATATAGGGGTGTGTGCTTACAACATTATGTTTGTGCTCCACATTCCTGTGCACTATAACTGTAACATGTAGGGATATGTGCTTACAACATTATGTTTGTGCTCCACATTCACGTACACTATAACTGTAACATGTAGAGATGTGTGCTTATGACATTATGTTTGTGCTCCACATGCACGTACACTATAACTGTAACATGTAGGGATGTGTGCTTACAACATTATGTGTGTGTTCCACATGCTCATACACTATAACTTTAACATATAGGGGTGTGTGCTTACAACATTATGTTTGTGCTCCATATTCCTGTACACTATAACTGTAACATGTAGGGATATGTGCTTACAACATTATGTTTGTGCTCCACATTCACATGCACTATAGCTGTAACATGTATGGATGTGTGCTTATGACATTATGTTTCCACATGCTTGTACACTATAACTGTAACATGTAGGGATTTGTGCTTTCAGCATTATGTTTGTGCTCCAAATACTCATACACCATAACTGCAACATATAGGGATGTGTAATTACAACATTATCTTTCTGCTCCACATGTTAACTGTAACATGTAAGAATGTCTCCATGCAATATTGTTTGTGCTCCACATGCTAATTGTAACATGTAGGGATGTGTGCTTACAACAATATGTTTGTGCTCTACATGCTAACTGTAACATGTAAATATGTGTACTTACAACATTATATTTTTGCTTCACATGCTCATACACTATAACTGTAACATGTATGGATGTGTGCTTACAACTTTATGTTTGGGCTCCACATGCTAACTGGGAACTGTAGGGATGTATGCTTACAGCATTATATTTGTGCTCTACATGCTAACTGTAACAAGTAGGGATGTGTGTTTACAACATTATATTTGTGCTTTACATGTTAATTAGAGCATGTAGGGATGTTTTTTAGAACATTGTGCTCCACATGGTATGTGCAACATGTAGGGATGAGTGCTTACAACATTAAGTTTTTGTTCTACATTCTCATACCCTATAACTGTAACATATAGGGATGTGTACTTACAACATTAAGTTTCTGCTCTACATACTCGTACACTGCAACTGTAACATGCAGGAATGTGTGCTTACATTATGTTTGTTCTCCACATGCTTAATTGATCAGGTAGCGATGTGTCCTTACAACATTATCTTTGCGCTCCACATGCTCGTACACTATAACTGTGACATGTAGGGGATGTCTGTTTACAACATTATGTTTGTGCTCCACATGCTCAAACACCATAATTGTAAAATGTACCATGTGTGCTTACATTATGTTTCTGCTCCACATGTTAACTGTAACAGGTAAGGTTGTCTGCTTACAAGTTTGTTCTTCCTCCACATGCTAACTCTAACATGTAGGGGTGTGTCCTTTCAACATTATGATTGTGCTCTACATGCTAAGTGTAACAGATAAGAATGTGTGCTTACAACATGATGGTTTTGCTCCCATGCTAACTGTAACACGTAGGCATGTATCCTTACAACATTATGTTTTTGCTTTACATGCTTACTGTAACATGTAGGGATGTGTGTTAGAATATTTGTTTGTGCTCAACATGCTAAGTGAAACATGTAGGGATGTGTGCTTACAACATTAAGGTTCTGTGCTGCATGCTCATACAGTATAACAGTAACATGTAGGGGTGTGTGCTAACAACCTTGTTTGTGCTCCACATGCACGTACACTACAACTGTAACATGTAGGGATGTGCACGTACAGCATTATGTTTGTGCTCTGCATGCTCATACACTATAACTGGAACATGTAGGGATGTGTACTTACAACATTATATTTGTGCTTTACATATTAATTGAAACATGTAGGGATGTGTGTTAGAACATTGTTTGTGCTCCACATGCTAAATGTAACATGAAGGGATTTTTACATACAACATTAATTTTCTGCTCTACATTCTTGTACACTATAACTGTAACATGTATGGATGTGTGCTTACAAGATTATGTTTGTGATTTACATGCTAACTGTAACATGTAGGAATGTGTGTTAGAACATTGTTTGTGCTCCACATGCTAAGTGTAACATAGGGATTTGTTCTAACAACATTAGTTTTCCGCTCTACATGCTCATACACTATAACTGTAACCTGTAGGGATGTGTACTTACAACATTATGTTTGTGCTCTATGTGCTCGAACACTGTAACTGTAACATGTAGGGATGTGTACTTACAGCATTATGTTTGTGCTCCACATGCCCATACACTATAAAACTAATATGTAGGAATGTGTACTTACAACATAATGTTTGTGCTTCAGATGCTCGTACACTAAAACTGTAACTTGTAGGGATGTGTCCTTACAACATTATGTTTGTGCTACACATGCTTGTACACTATAAGTCTAACATGTAGGAGGTTGTGTGCTTACAACATTATGTTTGTGCTCCAATTCCTCATACACTATAATTGTAACATGTAGGGGTGTGTGCTACCAGCATTATGGTTCTGTTCCACATGTTAACTTTAACATGAAAGGATGCCTGCTTACAAGATTGTTTATACTCCACATGCTAACTGTAACATGTAGGGCTGTGTGCTTACATTATGTTTGTGATCTACATGCTAAGTGCACAGGTAAGGATGTGTGCTTACAAAATTATGGTGTGCTCCACATGCTAACTATAACATGTATGTATGTGTCCTTACAACATTATGTTTGTGCTTTATGTGCTAACTGTAACATGCACAAATGTGTGTTAGAACATTGTTTCTGCTCCACATACTAAGTGAAACAAGTAGGTATGTGTTCTTAGAACATTACGTTTCTGCTCTACATGCTCATATACTATAACTCTAAAATATAGGGATGGGTGCTTACAACATTGTGTTTGTGCTCTACATGTTAACTGTAATATGTAGGGATGCATACTTACAACATTATGTTTGTGCTTTACATGTTATCTGGAACATGTAGGGATGTGTGTTAGAACTTTGTGCTCCACATGCTAAGTCTAGCATGTAGGAATGTTTGCCTACAACATTAATTTTCTACTCTACATACTCATACACTATAACTGTAACATGTAGGGATTTGTGCTTACAACATTATGTTTGTGCTCCACATGTTAAATGTAACATGCAATGATGTCTGCTTACAAGACTGTTTGTGCTCCACATGCTAACTATAACGTTTAGGGATTTGTGCTTACAACATTATGTTTGTGCTCCACATGTTAAATGTAACATGCAAGGATGTCTGCTTACAAGACTGTTTGTGCTACATATGCTAACTGTAACATGTAGGGTTGTGTGCTTACATTATGTTTGTGCTTTAATTGTTAACTGGACCATGTAGGGATGTGTGTTAGAACATTGTTTGTGCTCCACACACCAAGTGTAACATGTAGGGATGTGTGCTTACAACATTATGTTATGTTTGTGCTGTACATGCTAAATGGAACATGTAGGAATGTGTACTTACATCATGTTTGTGCATTACTTGTTAACTGGAACATGTTGGGATGTGTGTTAGAACATTGTTTGTGCTCTACATGATAAGTGTAACATGTAGGACTGTTTGCTTACAACATTAAGTTTCTGCTCTACATACTCATATACTATAACTGTAACATAGAGGGATGCGTCGCTTTGTACTCCTGTTTTTTTGTACTTTTGTCTTTGTATTATTATACAGGATTTTTCACATTTGGGTGGCAGTTTTTGATTTATAGAGGGACGTGTGCTTGCAACATTATGTTGGTGCTCCACATGCTTACTGTAACATGTATGAATTTGTGCTTATAACATTTTGTTTCTGCTCCACATGCTAACTGTAACATATAGGGATGTATGCTAACAACATTATGTTTGTGCTCCAAATACATACTTAAAAATACATGGGTGTGTGTTTACAACATTGTTTGTGCTCCATATGCTCTTACACTACAACTGTAATATGTAGAAATAAGTGCTAACAACATTATGTTTCTGATTTACATCTTAACTGTAACATGTAGGGATGTGTGCTTACAACATTATGTTTGTGCTCCACATGCACGTACACTATAACTGTAATATATAGGGATGTGTGCTTACATTATGTTTGTGCTTTACTTGTTAACTGGACCATGTAGGGATGTGTGTTAGAACATTGTTTGTGCTCCTCATGCTAACTGTAACATGTAGGGATGTGTGCTTACAACATTATGTTATGTTTGTACTCTACATGCTAAATGGAACATGTAGGGATGTGTACTTACATTATGTTTGTGCTTTACTTGTTAACTGGAACATGTAGGGATGTGTGTTAGAACATTGTTTGTGCTCCACATGCTAAGTGTAACATGTAGGGATGTTTGCTTACAACATTAACTTTCTGCTCTACATACTCATATTCTAACATGTAGAAATGAGTGCTAACAACATTATGTTTCTGATTTACATTTTAACTGTAACATGTAGGGATGTGTGCTTACAACATTATGTTTGTGCTCCACATCCATGTACACTATAACTATAACATGTAGGGATGTGTGCTTACAACATTATGTTTGTGCTCAACATGCCTGTACAGTATAGGTTCATAGGTTCAAAGGTTGATACTAGGCTATCTGCCCTAGGGCATTTATAAGCCTAGCCAGAGTGTGTTTGTCTTTTGCCACCCTTTTAGATTAGTTGACTGTGCCTCTGTATAATAGGTCACAGAAGATGGCCCTTTTAAGGTTAGTTTACTGTGCCTCTGTCTAGTAGGGACACAGAAGAGATCCCAGGGGTAAACCTACGATCTCCCATCCACTCGTCAAGATTTCTCTTGAAGAAGGTCATTGAGGGGCTCTGCCTAACATAGATTGGGATTTTGTTCCAGAGTGAGGGGAGCCTCTGGGATATTAATCTGTCCCTCCTTTATTTCTGTGCTGAGGTTTAAGTCCTTGGAGCATGTAGCTCTAAGGGATTTGGATTTCCTGAGGTGAAGCGTGTCCATTAATTCTGGTTTGGACATGGCTTTATACGTCAGGCACAGATCGCCTCTGAGTAGGTGGTAAGCAACTAAGTAGAGCTGGAGTTTCTTTAGCCTAACTACGTAGGGCATCTGTTTGAGTCCCTTGATCCTCTTGGTGAGGTACTTTTGGGGTCTTTCCTGTTGCTGCAGGTGTCAGGTAAGGTACATCCCAAATGGGGCACTGTATTCAATTATGGGCCTGATGAGCGATGAGTAGAGGGGCACAATGACCTCTCTTGATCTAGAAGTGAACCCTTTCATGATAAGGTGGGCTATATGGAAGGTCTTTCTCACCACTTTGGCAATGTGATTGTCAAAGGAGAGATTGCTATCTACTTGGGTCCCCAAATCCCTAATTACTTCTTCCATACTTATTGGATTACCCCCTGTGTGATAATTTGTGGGCACTTTGTTTTTCCTAAAGGGGATGACTATGCACTTTTTGGCATTTAGCTTTAGGCCATGGCTCTAGCACCAGTTATCCATCTCTATGAGACCCTTTTGGAGGATGCTTGTGTCAGTTGGCGAGTCGATTATGGCACCCAGTTTGCAGTCATCTGCGAACTTGGTCAGCCATAGTCCTCCCATGTTAGCCTGTACCTCAGAGATATATATACTGAACAAGAGAGGTCCCAGGACTGAGCCTTGTGGGACGCCACTTATAACTGGTTTAGAGTCTGACATGGCACCTGCAATTCTGACCATGTGGATTCTATCCCTGAGCCAGTTTGCAACCCATCTTGTGACATAGGGGTTGATATTTAAGCTGGTGAGCTTATTTATGATGCCCAAGTGGGGTATTGTATCGAAGGCATTTGCAAGGTCCAGGTAGGCTGTGTGGACTACCTTCCTTTCATCTATAGCCTTGGTGACTGTTTCAAAGAAGTCGACCAGGTTCAAGAGGCAAGATCTGCCATTAACAAAGACGAATTGGGTAGGATCCAGTGTTTGGAGGTTCCCAATGTCTTTGTTTATGAGTTCCATGATGATATGCTCCATAGCTTTGCAGACCAGGCTAATCAGGCTTATAGGGCAATAGTTTCCGGGGTCCGTTGTGGCACCACCTTTGTGGAGTAGGACCACTGTTGCTGTACGCCATTCCTTGGGTACATATCCTGTAGTAAGGCTGAGACTGAACAGTGACTTTATGTGAGGGTTCAGTTTTTCTTGGAGCTCATGTAAGACTCAACCCGGGACACCGCCCGGTCCCATTGATGCTGTGTTTTTTCCTTTGGAGAGGGCAGCACTCACCTGTGCATCTGTGATGTCAGGGAGGCTACACTCTGTTGGGATAGACATTTGCTCTTTTGGGGGGGGGGGAGTTTGCACTGAACCTGTCTGCCAGGATGCTGGCAATGCCTGTGGGTTCAGTGTATTATTTTTCATTTTGCACTAATTCAGAGCATATCTGGGTGTTGCCACCCAGGTTCCTGACATAACTAAGGAAGGCCTTGTGATTATCTTTAGCGTCTTGTGCAATTTTTCTTTCAAAGCTGGCCTTAGATCATTTTATGAGGGATCGTAGTTTCTTGCTGGTACTGATCAGAGATGCCTTCCCTTTTTGGGATTTTGCTCTATCATGTAGTAGCTTCCTCCTTCTGTTGTATAGCTTATTTATGGCTGGGGTCCACCAGACAGGTCTCCTGCCTTTGGAGGAGTGAGTCTTGGTTTTATTTGGGATACCACGATTCATGCATTCCTGTAGGTGTCTATAGAATGTGTTTTTAAAGGATTCTGTGGTTTGGGCCATATTTTCCACTGGGCCAGAGGCTTTGAAGGGTTCCACCTCAGTTTTGAGAAGTGTGAAGTTTGCTTTTGAGAAGTTTTTCACTGTGGTTTCCTTGGCTGGGGGTGGGGACAGGATATGGATGTCCAGTGACATTAATTTATGGTCAGATCTTACCAATGAGGGGTATACCCCCGATATGGAACAGAGTCCCCATGTTGGTGATTATCAGGTCCAATATGTTTTCCCCTCTTGTGGGAGTGGTGACCAGTTGTTCCATAGCATTTGAGTTTATAAATTCTAGGAACAGGTGGGTGAGCGTGTTCGGGCTTGAGTAGTGCTCCCAGTCTATGTTTGGGTAGTTGAAGTCACCCAATATGATGGTGTTTAGAGAGACTTTCATATTCTCCAGTGTTCTCAGGAAAGCTGAGTGGGATTCCTGAGTTTGGGAGGGTGGTCTGTAGCAGGCTACAAACTGAAAAGCAGTTTTGCCCACTGTTAGTTGCACATGGATGGTCTCCGATGCTTTGTGTAGTGCCACTAACCTGGAGGTGTGGGTATCTTTGATGAATATGGATACTCCCACTCCTTTTGTGGTTCGGTTGAGTTTTGGGACCGAAAAGCATGGTATGAGGTATAACCTGGTAGTGCTGGAGTGCTCTCGGGAGCCTTGAAGCAGGTTTCTGTTACTGCACAGATATTGATATTCTCCATACTGAGGAGAGCCTCAAGTGCATACATCTTGAGGTTTAGACTTCTGGCGTTGAGCAGCATTACCCTTAATTTCTTTTTCCTTGTGTTGTCTATGGAGGTGGGTTTGTCTTTTGAGCCTTGCCTAAAAAAGGCACTATGGGGGTGGCAAGAGCCTTAGCCAATATTCGAAAGACCAGGGGTGACAGGTGCAAGCCCTCCCTAGTGAAGCAACGTGGCTTGTCGAGCATGTCATCCCAGGCTGACAGACACTGGATCCCCTTTGAATGACACCAATACTTTAGCCAATTGTTAAAATTGATCATTTTTTCTTTATACTGTGGCATCATTCTTGGTGAGGGTAAGATGCTTCTCAAGGTCAGGGTCATACCAGCCTGGGCTACATGATCAGAGAGCTTCTCTATGTCTCTTTTCATGTAGTCCAGGAAGGTACGTCTCAGGTCATTCACACCAGCATGGACAATGATGGAGTCATATTTGTACTGGCTTTGGAGTGACCTGAGTGCTCATGTTATGTGGCGAATCCAGGCACCTGACAGGCAGCTTACAGTGACCTTCTTCTTGTTCAGCCTGGTGAGTGGGATGTCAGTGTGTCTGACAATAGAGTCACCTATTACAAGTGTATTAGGTGTGTTGTTTAGCCTTAAGGGCTGTGAGTGTGTGGCACACTGACTTTGTGAACTATGTGATACGTGGGTATTGTTGTGGGGTAGCGGTTGCTTGGATGTCTGCTTTGGAGGTCTCTGCTGCTTGGGCAGATTTCTATTTAGAGCCTCTGAGTATGTTTTTGTGTGTTTATGTGTTTGGTTTGCTGTTGCGATAGGTCTATGTGAGACTAGATTTGTGGTGTGTGTGGTTACCTTCTCCTCCTGACTGACTGCGCCAGTACTGGGTTGAGAGAGCTCAGCCTCCAGTTTGGCTATATAGTTGCATCTCTCACATATATTTGAGCTTGTTGGGAGGAGGAGAGGGTGGTCTGTGTACATAAGGCAGTTGTAACATTGCCTCAAGATTCCCAGATTCACCAGCTGGACTGGAGAGTATACCCAAAACTGACTTTTGGACATGCCAGAATAGTATAAGGAACTACTTTTTGACTGATCAAAAAGGACCAATAGGGAGACAAGTACTTAAAGGGAGTATAAGAGGGTGTAGTGCTTTAGTTTATTAGTGCTTACTTATAAGATTACTTATATGAGCAAATGCAGGACTTTAGAATGAAAATAGAGTGCTTACTTTGAGATTTAGAACAGTCCTAAGGGAAAACGTGAAGACCAGACTCTGTGGAGCCAGGAATAGTTTAAACCCATTTAAGTGGCGCTGCCCAATGCTGCACTATGCGCAAAATCGTGCAAAACCACACAAATGTGGGTTTTAAAGCAGGGAAACTGAAAGAGATAGGAATTGACCCAAAACAGCCAATAAGCTACTAGTTTTAGGGCTGTGACCACTCCTCCAGGGACAGATAGGCTGCTCTAAGCTCCCCAGTCTCATTGGTGAACAGAGAAGCTTCCTCCTATCCAAGTAAGGATATGGGCAACACAGGAAACTATACCACAGTCCGGAATTCAGCAAAACCTGAAATCTGTATTAATCTATTTCAGCAAAGGCAGGAAAAGAGAATATTTTTTGCTTTTTTTAGTAAACAGCAGAAAAACACACAGAAAACACTGTAAATGCTATAAACAGGTTAGTGCACTTTAGTGTGTAGCCTACAACAGTTATACAATACAAAAACAACTTAAATTGATATAAAACACGTGCAAAAACTGTAAAAAGCAGAAGGCAAATGCAATTTAAACTTTTTAAAGCATAGATCAGTTAGAAATTCACTTTTTAGGCAGGAAAAGGCAGTCGGAGCAAAAAAAAACAGAGAAAAAATACTTAAATCTGGAAAAGTCTCTCTTGGGTCTCTCTGTTGCCTGTATCACGCCGCAGGACACCATGAGGAGCTGCGCGGAGTTTTATACTGGCGGAAAAACATGCAAATGCAGGTTTTAAAGCAGGGAAACTGAATGAGATAGGAATTGACCCAAAATGGCCAATAAGCTACTAGTTTCAGGGCTGAGACCACTCCTCCAGGGACAGATAGGCTGCTCAAAGCTCCCCACTCTCACTGGTGAACAGAGAAGCTTCCTCCTATCCAAGGATATGGGCAACACAGGAAACTATACCACAGTCCGGAATTCAGCAAAACCTAAAATCTGGACTAATCTAGTTCAGCAAAGGTGGGAAAAGAGATTTTTTTTTTGTTTTGTTTTTCTCAGGAAACAGCAGAGAAACACACAAAAAACACTGTAAATGCTATAAACAGGCTAGCGCACTTTAGTGTGTAGGCTACAACAGTTATACAATACAAAAACTACTTAAATTGATATAAAACAAGCGCAAAAACTATAAAAAACAGAAGGCAAATGCAATTTAAACTTTTTAAAGCACAGATCAGTTAGAAATTTGCTTTTTAGGCAGGAAAAGGCAGTTGGAGAAAAAAAAAAACAGAGAAAAAAATACTTAAATCTGGAAAAGTCTCTCTTGGGTCTCTCTGTTGCCTGTATCACTTTGCAGGACACCACAAGGAGCTGTGCTGAGTTGTATACTGGTGCAAAACCACGCAAAAGCACGTTTCAAAGCAGGGAAACTGAAAGAGATAGGAATTGACCCAAAACAGCCAATGAGCTACTAGTTTCAGGGCTGAGACCACTCCTCCAGGGACAGATAGGCTGCTCAAAGCTCCTATAACTGTAACATATAGGGATGTGTGCTTACAACATTATGTTTATGTTCCAGGTGCACGTACACTATAACTGTAACATGTAGGGATGTGTGCTTACAACACTGTTTGTGCTCCACATGGTAAGTGTAACGTGATGGGATGTGTGCTTACAACATTATGTTTGTGCTCCACATGTTAACTGTAACATATAGGGATGTGTCATGTAAAAAGTAAAAGGAATCCCAGAAGATAAAGCTGTAGCACAATTCTTTTAATAAAAACAAACCTTGACAACAAATGGTGAGCGCTTTCACACAAATAACATCACAGCCAAACATATTTATGTAGTAAAACAGCAGTCAACAATTATTAAAATGTGCAATTATCACTTAACTAAATATCTTGATTTTAGAATGGGTCTTAAAAAAACCCTGTCATTGAGGCCACGTTTCATTTCAGCACCAAACCTCAAAATCAACTGAAGTTCTCTCTGTTCAGTATAATTCTTTAAATTGCCACCTGTATGATTGTTAAACACTACCTCCATTACTTTAAAAACAAAACTATGTTGCAAGTCCGATTCTAACACATGTTTAGCTAAAGCATTTGTAGCATCACACTTTTTTATGTCATAAAGGTGCTCACAAATCCTCTCAAAGAGCATTCTATTAGTTTTCCCTATATACTAACTGTTACAGTCTTTGCAGTTAGCTAAATAGACATGCTTACATGTTACCGCTATAGTGTAGGAGCATGTGGAGCAAAAATATAATGTTGTAAGCACACATCCCTACAAGTTACAGTCATAGTGTACAGGCATGTACAGCACAAACATAATGTTAAGCCAAAAATACAGCGGAAAGCAACTATTAAATACAGTCCACAGGGAAAGAATTTCTCTGTAAAGGGTGATACGATTCAAGAAGAACTTCACAACTCTAGGTGCAACTATTTATTAGGTACATCAACACACAGGTTAAGCGCTTTCATCTAACATAGCACACTTCTTCAGAACACAAAGTAACATTCACCTCAAGATTATATATCCCAACTAACCAATCAAACAATTATACTGAACAGAGAGAACTTCAGTTGATGACAATCAAGACAATTAAAATTAATTAGACAATACTAGTCCATTAACGTGCTCAGTGCTCTCATTAAAAACAAACTAAAAGATATTCTTGTACAAGGAAAACCTGACTAGTGCTGAACATAAGATCTTATGCAATTCCTGTGTAGCTAAATTTTGATGTTTGCCCCTACTAGGTGTGTAGAGCACAATCGTATAACCTTTAACCTTTTAACTCTAATATAGGCTCGATAGAAACACTGTCATTGATTCTCAGGTGGGTTGTGGCATTCAGAAATATTTGCCATCGAACCTCCCTCTGACATCACCACCTCTGGGACTGACAAGTATGTGCTCTAAGATAGCAAACTTAAACATATCACAGCCAGAACTTTTCAATATGTGTCTATATAAAGCATTGGTTATTTCTTTCTTTCTAGTACAGTAATGGTGATCGTATATTCTGTTTCTTAAGCACCTGTCGGTTTTACAGACATAAAAACAGGAACATTTTGTACATTTTGCCAGGTATATAACATGTTGTGTCCTACAATTCCCATTCCGGAACCTCAGTGTTGTGTGGCTCATGTCTTCCAGTGTGGAGCACAAACAATGTTCTAACACACATTCCTACATGTTATAGTTAGCATGTAAAGCACAAACAGAATGTTGTAAGGAAACATGCCTACATGTTAGAGTTACCATGTGGAGCACAACTATAATGTTGGAAGCACACATTCCCAAATATTAGAGTTATAGTGTATGAGCATATGTAGCACAAGCAATTTTGTAAGCACACACCCCTTCATTTTTCAGAAAGTATTTGGAGCACAAACAGAATGTTGCAAGCACCCATCCCTATATGTTACAGTTAACATGTGGAGCACCAACATAATGTTATAAGCACTTATCCATACATGTTACAGTTACAGTGTTCGAGCGTGTGGAGCACAAACATAATTTTGTAAGCACACATCTTTACATGTTACAGTTATAGTGTAGGTGCACCTGGAACACAAACATAATGTTGCAAGCATACACCCCTACATGTTACAGTTATAGTGTATGGGCATGTGAAGGAAAAATATAATGTTGTTAGCAAACATACCTACATGTTACAGTTAAAGTGTACAAGCATGTGGTGCACAAACATAATGTTGTAAGCACACAACTCTACAGATCACAGTTAGTATGTGGAGCACAGTGCTGTAAACATACATCCCTACATACTACAATTATAGTGTATGACCATGTAGAGCAGAAACTTAATGTTGTAGCACACATCCCTACATGTTACACTTAGCATGTTTATAGGTTGATACTAGGCTATGCCCTAGGGCATTTATAAGCCTAGCCAGAGTGTGTTAGGCTTTTGCCATCCTTTCAGATTAGTTCACTGTGCCTCTGTATAGTAGGTCACAGAAGATAGCCCTTTTAAGGTTAGTTTACTGTGCCTCTGTCTAGTAGGGACACAGAAGAGATCCCAGGGGTAAACCTACAATCTCCCATCCACTGGTCAAGATTTCTCTTGAAGAGGGTCATTGAGGGGCTCTGCATAACATGGATTGGGATTTTGTTCCAGAGTGAGGGGGAGCTTCTTGGATATGAATATGTCCCTCCAGCATGTCCTATTTATTTCGGTGCTGAGGTTTAAGTCCCTGGAGTGTGTAGTCTAAAAGATTTGGATTTCCTGAGGTGGAGCATGTACATTAATTCTGGGTTGGACATGGCTTTATACGTCAGGCACAGATTGCCTCTGAGTAGGCGGTAAGCAACTGAGTAGAGCTGGAGTTTATTTAGCCTAACTGCGTAAGGCATCTGTTTGAGTCCCTTGATCCTCTTGGTGAGGTACCTTTGGGATCTTTCCAGTTGCTGCAGGTGTTGGGTAAGGTACATCCCAAATGGAGCATTGTATTAAATTACGGCCTGGATGAGTGATGAGTAGAGGGGCACAATGACCTCTCTTGATCTAGATGTGAACCCTTTCTTGATAAGGTGGGCTATATAGCAGGTCTTTCTAACCACTTTGGCAACGTCATTGTCAAAGGAGAGCTTGCTATCTACTTGGGTCGCCAAATCCCTAATTACATCCATAATGTGGAGCACAATGTTCTAACACACATCTCTATATGTTCCACTTAACATGTAAAGCACAAACATAATGTTGTAAGTACACATCCCTACATGTTACAGTTAGCATGTAGAGCAGAAACATAATTTTTGGAAGCACACATTCCCAAATGTTACAGTTATAGTGTATGAGCAAATGTAGCGAAAGCAATGTTGCAAGCACACACCCCTACATTTTTCAGAAATTATTTGGTGCACAAACAGAATGTTGTAAGCACACATCCCTATATGTTACAGTTGGCATGTGGAGCAGAAACATAATGTTGTAAGCACACATCCCATCATGTTACACTTACCATGTGGTGCCCAAACAATGTTGTAAGCTCACATCCCTACATGTTACAGTTAGCATGTGGAGCACAAACAATCTTGTAAGGAGACATCCTTACATGTTATAGTTAACATGTGGAGCACAAACATAATGTTGTAAGTACACATCCCTACATGTTACAGTTATAGTGTACGAGCATGTGGAGCACAAACAGTGTTGTAAACACACACCTACATGTTACAGTTACAGTGTATGAGCATGGGGAGCACAAACAGTGTTGTAAGCACACAGCTTACAGTTATAATGTATGAGCATGTATAGCACAAACATAATGTAGTAAGTACACATCCCTACATGTTACAGTGATAGTGTATAAGCATGTGGAGCACAAACATAATGTTGTAAGCACACATCCCTACATGTTACAGTTATAGTGTACGAGCATGTGGAGCACAAACAGTGTTGTAAGTACACATCCCCTACATATTACAGTTATAGTGTATGAGCATGTGGGGCACTAACATAATATTGTAAGCACACATCGCTACATGTTACCGTTATAGTGTATGAGCATTTGTAGGAAAAATATAAAGTTATAAGCATACATCCCTACATGTTACAGTTATAGTGTATGGGCATGTGGAGCAAAAATATAATGTTGTAAGCACACATCCTTACATGTTACTGCTATAATGTACGAGCATGTATACCAGAACCTTAATGTTGTAAGCACACATCCCGACATGTTTCACTTAGCATGTGGAGCACAAACAATGTTCTAACACACATTCCTACATGTTACAGTTACCATGCAGAGCGCAACCATAATGTTGTAAGCACACATCCCTACATGTTATAGTTATAGTGTACGAGCACATGGAGCACAAACATAATGTTGTAAGCACACATTCCCAAATGTCACAGTTAGAGTGTATGAGCATATATAGCATAAGCAATGTTGTAAGCACACACTCCTACATTTTTCAGAAAGTATTTGGAGCACAAACAGAATGTTGTAAGCACACATCCCTATGTACAAAGTTCAATATAACTCCAAAAGGCTAGACTGGGAGACAAAAAAATAGCAAAATTCAAAAGTAAAAAGTAATAGGAATTCCAGAACACAAAGCTGTAGCACAATTCTTTTAATAAAAACAAACCTTGACAAGAGATGGTGTGCACTTTTGCACCAAAGTGCTTCTTCAGTCAAATAACATCACAGCAAAACACATTTATATAGTAAAACAGCAGTCAACAATTATTAAAATGAGCAATTATCACTTAACTAAATGGTTTGCTTTTAGAATGGGTCTTAAAGAAACCCTGTCATTGAGGCCAGGTTTCCTTTCAGCACCAAACCTCAAAATCAACTGAAGTTCTCTCTGGTCAGTATAATTCTTTAAATCACCACCTCTGGGATTGTTAAAGACTACTTCCTTTACTTTAAAAACAAACCTATGTTGCAAGTCTGATTCTAACACATGTTTAGCTAAAGCATTCGTAGCATCACACTTTTTTATGTCATAAAGGTGCTCACAAATCCTCTCAAAGAGCATTCTATTAGTTTTCCCTATATAGTAACTGTTACAATCTTTGCAGGTAGCTAAATAAACCAGGTTTTTGGTCTTACTTTAAAGAAAAAAGTTTGTCCAGAGACAAGATGTACAAATTCATTAGTACCATCTATATGAACACAATATCTACACCTGGGGCGAGATTGCTAAATAAACATGCTTACATTATGGTTGTGCTCAACACTCAACATGCCAACTGTAACATGCAGGAATGTGTGTTAGAACATTGTTTCTGCTCCACACACTAAGTGAAGCATGTAGGGATATGTGCTTACGACAAGGGTCTGGTATACATGCTTGTACACTATAACTGTAACATGTAGGTATGGCCTTTACAAGCATAGCCATAGGATTACCCCATGTATACTGTTGATGAAAACTGTATAAAATCACTTGTCCTTCCACGTTATTCACATATTCTACCAGGAAAACACATTTCCTCTCTACTGTTGATGTAAACCCTATAAAATTGCCTCTCATTCCACTTTATTCACATATTTTACCAGGAAAACATGTTTCTTCTCTACTGTTGATGTAAACTGTATAAAATCTCCTCTCATTCCACGTTATTCACATATTCTACCAGGAAAACACATTTCTTCTCTACTGTTGATGTAAACTGTATAAAATCGCCTCTCCTTCCATGTTATTCACATATTCTACCAGGAAAACACATTTCTTCTCTACTGTTGATGTAAACTGTATAAAATCACTTCTCCTTCCAGGTTATTCCTTTATACAACCAGTTGCCCTACCTGCTTGTACGACACTAAAGCTGTGGAACTACCCTGTCTTATTGGCCAACAACCTCAAACCATCTTATAATTGCCATCTTCACCATAAACTAAGGAATTGAATCTTCTCCCGCCCTGATCAATAGCCATGCAAGGGCAATACAACTGAAGAAAGTATGTGTTATATAACATCCGTCTGTGGAAGCAACATAGTATACATTACTGTAGGTTTTAAAGTACACTCCACTGCTAGGGTGGCCAGCAGCCATAACCTTCACTTTTCTTCTTTTTAACCTACCTACCCTCCATTACCCTTGTAAGTATATTATATCCTTCCCTCCTCAAATTCCAAGACCAGCTACCTCCCCAAAAAAAACTATAGTAGTTATACAACTTTTGGCCACTAGATGGCAACCTTCTCCTAGATCTATCATTCTGTCTTACAACACAACTTGCAAGCATACAGCATTTCTAGCTTGTAGAGTTATAGTCCCACTATATCCCTCTACCTTCTTACTTTGTATCAGTTAGCTACCCTCCCACTATCCCCACTATCAAGACTCTCACCTCCCATCTTCTCCACCTTCACTTACCTTAACAATCAGCTCTCCACTGATTGCTCTCCTTGGGCTGACTCCTACTGTTGCTCTTCCCGCTCCGTTCACCCTGTGGGCTCACTCTGCTCCCCTACCCTACCCCCAATTTGCACCCACCCCCAGCACATCTACATATATGCACACACTAGCCACACCCTCTATCCATATAACCAATTACATTGTCCAACCCCTTAAAGTGCTACAACACACTTTCCACTACTGGTCATCCTACTACACTAACTGCACTTCTCCCTGTAAACTAACCTACACACATTAAGTCTACAATGCCACCTAGCATTACCCTTACACACTTGAAACCCTTACTCCTACTGTCACTTCTACCTATTTTAACTATACCATACCTACTTACTTTCTATGAACACCTTAACTACCTACACTTTCATAACCCCATTAAACAAACTTCCACACCAACACTTTTCACCCCTCACAGCCATAATTACACATCCTGTCTACCAAAGTATTTACCAGCCAAATCTCATAGACTCACTCACATCAAATACCTCAGCTCTAAAGCTAGAAAACCCCAGAACTTAATATGTAAAGACTTACTTCACAATCTGGTAATACAAGTCCACTCCCTAATTGATGGTAATATACACCCAAACCCCAGCCCAAATTCTACCACTATCACAAAGCCTTTCACCCCAACCTCTATTAACGCAGATCTGCTCAATAGACACACTAACTCTCTCCTGATAGCCCATCTAAATATTCAAAGCATAAATAATAAAGTTGCCCACCTACATGCCCTCATGGATGTACATTAATTTGACATCCTCTGTCTCTCTGAAACATGGCTCAAGCAAACAATACAAGATACTACTGTTATTCCCCCAGGTTACAGTATCCTGCGACTTGACCGCAACTCTAAAAAAGGTGGAGGTGTAGCTATTTTATATAAATCTGAATTACAAGTTACATCCATAGACTCTAAACCGCCTCTAATTAGTAATGCAGAAATTCTTATCTCCAAAACTCAACAAATGTAAATCCATCTATATAATCTGTATCTAACTCCCCCCAGGCAATAATATCAACACCTTGGAGGCCATCCTATGTTGGCTATCCACCACATACCCCCAAGAAACCATAATTCTTGGCGACTTTAATATAAACTGGATGAGCTGTACATCTCAACAGCCTTCTACCCATATCAACCTACATGGTTTTACGCAAACTATTACAGCCCCCACTAGAACCAATAAACATAATAACACTCACAGCACCCAAGATTGGATCCTCACAAATAGTCATCACCAATCTTAAAAAGTAGGTACTCCCCTGAAGATATAAGTGATCACTCACTTACCTTCTTAATCAGGTATAAGAATGACATCCCAAACCCAACTATTTATAAAAAAACAAGGTCTAACAAAAATTTTAACCCCGACAACTTTCATAAAGAACTCTTAGCCTGCAACCGGTCACCCCTGAAATACCTACCATTAGAAGAGGCTGTTAACTACTTCAATTCTAAATTTTTAACCATCCTAGACTATCATGCCCCAACACGAATAATAAAAAGTAGGTCTAAACCAGCCCCATGGCTCTCCAAAACTACCAAACAAAATATCCTCCATAGAAACAAACTCTGGGCTAGGTGGCACACAACCAAAAGTCCGACAGATCAACTAAAGTTTAAACAATTAAGAAATGAAACTAAAAAAGCCATATTGTCTGGCAAAAAAAACTTTTACTGTCATCTCCAACAAACCCACCAAAATAAACCTCAAAAATTCTGGTCTGGTATCAATAAACCTTTGCACCCAGGTCGCTCTATTACACCCACCCCCACTGGCTCTAATCTCAACAGCCCTATCCAAATTGGCAATGCTTTTAACACTTTTTTCACAGACACAATTCAATCTTTGGCCAATCAACTATCCCCTAACACTACATCTTCATCTACTGATATCCCTAACAGCCCCCCCCCACTATTTCAATTTCAACCTGTTCCTACATCCTTTGTCTGCACCATTTTTCAGAAACTTAAACCCACCACCCTCTCTGCAGATCAACTACCTGTAGAATACCTGCAAAAAGCCGCTAAACATATAGCCTACCCCATAACCATCCTCATTAACAGAACTATTTCTTAAGGAACTATTCCATCAATCTGGAAAATCTCACATATCATCCCCTTGTATAAAGGTGGTAATTCCAAAGATTTTTCAAACTATAGGCCTATAGCCATATTATCCCCATTGGCAGAAATCATGGAAAAGTGCATTCATAAGCAACTATTAAACCACGTACTACAAAGCAACCTTCTAGCCACCTACCAACATGGCTTCAGACCATTTCATAGTACCACCTCTGCTCTCTTATCCTTCACTGACTGTATAAATAAAAATCGTAATAATAACACCTTATCCTCAGCCCTCTTCATTGATTTGTCAAAAGCCTTTGACATGGTCAATCACCAGCTACTCATAAACATACTTAGAAACTTCTCATTGGATCCACTTGCTATACAGTGATTCCAGTCCTATTTAAATAACAGGCAACAGGCTGTATTATGGGAGAATAACTTGTCCTCCCACCTCCCAGTTGCCCTTGGTGTCCCTCAAGGCTCCATACTGGGTCCTCTCCTCTTTTCTTTTTTTACTAACGACCTACACTCTGCATTACCTCTAGCTACATGTATACAAAATGCAGATGATTCCACATTAATATGTTCAGCCTCTTCAACATCACAACTTCAGTCCCTAACCCAAGATGTGTTTAGCAGAGTGGAGAATTGGCTTCTTCACCGATGTCTCATCCTGAACCCAAACAAAACAAAAATGCTACTATTTACTCCCACCCGCAGAGCCTCCCTACTGCACTTCACTGTCACATCTAGCAATGGTACAATTATATCTCCCGATTCTACTACAAAACTACTTGGAGTACTAATTGACAACAACCTTACCTTTGAGCCACATATTAACAGCACAATAAAAACAGTAAACAAGAAACTAGGCTCTCTCTACAGGATCAAACCCTTTCTGACTCCACTAGCTAGGACCACCATTGCTCGCACCCACTTAATCTCAACCCTACTATATGCATCCCCTATCTATACTAAACTATATAAAAGCAATCTCAACAAGCTGGCTACATCCTACAATAATATTGCCAGATTTGCTACTGGGTCTACCTATAGAACACATCATTGTAAAAATCTTTATCAAGTCGGATGGTTAGAGTTGTCAAATCTTATTCTATTAAACCAACTAACTATTGTCCATAAGATTCTGTATCAACCTACAAACACTCCTATACTCTCTAACCTAATCATCCCCTACAATAACCTAAAGACCCTGCGGTCTTCAAATAAATTATTAGTAAATATTAGTAAAACCAACAGTCTAGCCGGAGACTCACTATTCTCTAACACAGCGGGTAAAACCTGGAACACCCTCCCTAACGACCTGACCTCCCTACCTACAATTACCCTATTTAAAACCAAACTTAAACCATACCTTAAATCACACTGGCTATGCCCCTGTGCAAAGCCCGACTAACTACTTCCCTTGTCTACAGACACTAATCCTCTCACTTACCCAATCTCATTAATGTTTTACTAACAATAATGTGCGTGTAATCCTTTTAGTTTAAAAGTACCCTAATTCACTCACCTTTATGTATTTTCTGACGTATATTCATACTTATGTAACTAGGAATGTATTCTTTGTAACAGGGAATGTATTTATTTGTCCTTGCTCATAAACTAATATGTAATGTGCTGTTAGAATTTGTTTAAACTTGCTTTTGCACCCGTTTCTGTAATAATATTCTGAAGTGCGGAGCTTTTCTCCCCGGGCGTCCACTGAAAATGGACATATATCCAGCTGGACCAGCCTGGTCAACAAATGTAAAATAAAATAAAATAAAATAAATAAATAAATAAATAAAATATTCACATATTCTACCAGGAAAACATGTTTCTTATCTGCTATTGATATAAACTGTATAAAATCGCCTCTCCTTCCACGTTATTCACATATTCTACCAGGAAAACACATTTCTTATCTATTGTTAATATAAACTGTATAAAATCGCCTCTCCTTCCAAGTTATTCACATATTCTACCAGGAAAACATGTTTCTTCAAAATCTACATTTTCTTCCTTTTCTCCACCTGGTGCTCCTGCCATGAGTCTCCCTGTATCTCCCTTTGTTTTTTAACAAAGATTCAGATGCAGCCAATGCATTTAAATGAAAACATGACATATTCCAGCCAACTTCCAAGCATCCATCCATGTTCCAGTCCCTCCCTCTGTCTTTTCTACATCTCCTCCCCCATACAGCTTTCTCACAACACCCCTGCTTTCTGTGTGCCTCTTCACTATCGATGCCTAGAGGTAAATGCTTAAATACACGGTATTAAAGTTCAGAGCAATTTTGGGTAATTTAATAGTTTTTCAGCATAGCTACAGAATGACATGTACTTATTCTTTTCTTCGTAAGTTAATCTTTGTTAGGATGTTTTACTTGTTCATTTATTTTATTTTATTTATTTATTTAACATTTGTTGACCAGGAAAGTTTGACTAGGTTCCACAGATCCTGTTTTTAGTGGAGGCCCGGGGAGAAATGCTCCAGAAGCATGTTTTTAGAATGTGGGAGGAAACCGGAGTACCGGAGGAAACTCACGCGAACGCAGGGAGAACATGCAAACTCCACACAGAAGGCACCCCAGCCGAGAATTGAACCAGAGAACCTCTTGCTGTAAGGTGACAGCATTAACTGCTGCACCACTGTGCCACTCATTTAGTACTTCTCATTTTCTTGGTGATGTTTTATACTATCCTCACTCTGAGGAGAAGTAGCTTTACTGTACAGTTTGAGGATTTGTTTCCTTGTAAGATTATTAGTGATGCTTTAAAGGTCCACAGGTAACCATAGCTGCCCTTGCAATACATTTTATGACTAACCACTTTCCCTTTCGGGGTTTGATTTGACTTATCCCATTTGGTTAGAGAATGGCCTTACCCATCCCATAGTCGATAATTATATATTAACCCTAATTAGAATAATTGGGATCATACCGTACATAAATTTAGTTGATCCATGCATGGGATAAAGCATTTAGAAGTTGCCTCTGTCCATTAGTAGTATATAGGGCAGTCCTGGGGTAGATTTTATCTTTCCCATCCATAGATCCAAGTCGTGCTTGAATACGACAGGGATGAACTTTGTTTTACGTAGATATGGAGTCTATTCTAGAGCAGAAATATACCTGTCCCTCAAACTGTTCTGTTGATGTTGCAAAAAAAGGTTTAGATCCCTAGATTAAGTGCGGCTGATGCCATTTGACTTGCTGATGTGTACTAACTCTATCAGAATTGGGCCGGAGGATGCCTCGTATGCCAGTCACTTCTTAGCAATCTGAGTCAGTCCACAAAGGACATGTTGTTTAGGCCTTGTATTACTTGATGATTTCAAACTCAGATGAGTTCAGTGTTTGAAGGTTCCCTATGTCCTGACTGACGAGCTCCATGATATGTGTTTCCATGGTTTGCATATGAGGTTGGTCAGACTTATGGATCTGTAATTGCATGGGTCTGTAGGAGGTCCACCCTTATGCAGTGGAGTGGCTGTAGCTGTTCTCCATTTGCTTGGTACAAAACTAATATTGATGCTGAGACCGAACAGTGTTGTTAGGTGTGTGGCTGAGACTGAACAGTGTTGTTAGGGATGTGCCTAAACTGAACAGCGTTTTTAGGGGTGTAGCTAAATTCTGCTTCGCGCTATTTAAAATGCATCCAGAGATATGCTCAGGACCCATTGATGCAGTATTTTTAGCTTTTAATAACACTTTTATGGCTTGCTCTTGTGTGATATCTGGAGTTGAGACAGTTTCAGGTATATCTTGAGGGACAGATGGAGGGGAGAGAGAGGTAAAGTGAGAGCTAAATTTATCAGCCAGTAGGTTCACTATATCTTCAGGCTAAGAGTAGGTAACATCATTCACAATCAGCTCAGCATGTAGCTGTGTTGTGCTTTTGAGATTATGTACATATCTAAAAAAGGCCTGCCTTTGGCTTTAGTACCTATGTTAGCCTCTAATTTGGCTTTGGTAGATTGTATTAAGCTCATGAGTTATTTGCTTATTTCAGTGAAAAGGGCTCTAACATTCTGGAAATTACTCATTTTACTTTTGGTCAAAATTATTTTCCTTTTATTATAAAGCTTCTTGACATTATGGTTCTACCATGTGGGTTTGTCCTGCACTTATCCCTATGGGGTACATCTGCATCTATGCAGTTATTTGCATGCTGATATAGAGTGTTGGTGCACAATTCTAGGTTTTCACTTGAGTTAACTGAGTTTAGTGGGGATCTGAAGCTAAACAATGTATCACATAAGAATAGTTAGTTTGTCTTACAGACATTTCTAAAGGTATCTTGGTTGTAAGGTGTGATATACTGAAATATTACCATCCCTGCTATCTGGAATTCTGTAAATAATTCTGTGTCATTTGTGAATATGTATATGATTTTTACAGAATTTTATATCATGTACTGAGCTGAAATGTAACCACAGTATGCCCTGCTGACTTATAGGTTCATAGGTAGGTACTAGGCTATCGGCCCTAAGGCCTATACAAGCCCAGCCAAAAAGGTACCCTGGCTTTTGCCACCCAAGAAAATTATTTTCCTGTGCCACTGTCGAGCAGAGCCACAGAAGTGATCCCCAGGGTGAATTTCCTATTTCCCATCCAATCATCAAGATTTTTCTTGAAGAGTGCTAATGAGGAGCTTTGTTTGATATAGATAGGTAGTTTATTCCAGAGTATGGGAAGTCTCTGGGACAGGAATCTAACCTTCTGGCATGTTCTGTTTATTGCGGTGACAAGGTTTAGGCCCCTAGAGTGTGTAGCTCAGAGGGATTGAGATTTCTTTAAGTGGAGCATGTCCAACAGCTCTGGGTTTGACATAGCTTTGTATGTTAGGCATACATACCTCTGAGTAGGCGATATGCGATGGAGTAAAGTTAAAATTTTTTGGGACGGTCTGAGTAGGGCATCTGTTTGAGGCCAGTAATCTTCTTTGTGAGGTATTTAGCCGCCTTTCCAGTTGTTGTAGATGTCGTGTGAGGTACATACCAAAAGGGGCATTGTACTCTATAATGGGTCTAATGAGTGATGAGTAAAGGGGAACAATGACCTGTTTTTTTTTCCTGGATGAGAAACCTTTTGTGATGAGGTGTGCCACATAGAAGGATTTCCTGACTACTGTGGCAATGTGATTATCACTTAGAACAGAAATGCATATAAACAATCTACCTGTGGAAATGTATGTAGAACATAAAAGTGTTAACTTGCAAAACTTCAAGAGTATGAGTTGAAATTTAATTGCTTTATGATTGTGATATAAAAGTACTCTCTCAGTTTCAGTGTAGCAGACACAATGTCTAGAGCTAGATGTCTTTGTATTGTCTTTAAAGAGAAGTAATTACTAGGTTTAAAATGTAAAACCGTTTTATTGTTTTATGACTTGCAAACATCTGAGAGATATGTATTTTTCACACAAAGATGTTAAGTTCTGTTAGTTTCTGTTTCAGCTTGGGAACTGAAGTCAGGTGACAAAAAGTGATGTCATCCAAGCTAACCCAGCAGTAATATTTGACATTAATTTAAGAACTATCTAAAAGAGAGACTAGGAATTTGTATTTTGTCTTGGAACTAGCAAGAACATCCACTTATCACCACAAACTGCACTTGCCTTTCTGTAAGTAAGTCTAGGCTACAGTAAAGTTTCTTAGATACAGTTAGGAATTTAATGAAGTATAGCTTAGATGTTTCTTTACTTATTTGAGACTGTCCTTTATGTTGTTTTAAATATTTCCTGTGATTTTTGAACTCTGAAGTTACTGCACTGATTTATTGAGTATTTTCTTTTTCTTTTATTATTTATTATTAAATGTATTTAAACCTATCTTTGTGGCTGATATTTGTGAGACATATTTAAGCTCTTAGAATACTTGCATATGTATTTGATGGCACCGTACAGGCCACTCCTAATAGCCTTGCTCTTGGTCAGACTACCATTTGGATTAATAGTAACATTACACAGTAGGATTGGACACTCTTGTTAAGGGCCTTAAAGTAGCTGATAAGGACTGACTGATAGTAGGTGAACTACCTTATAGTCCAGGCAGAAGAGGGCATAACTATTACACCTGTGCCAGTTTTCCCCAGTGTGTGCGTGTGTGTGTGTGTGTGTGTGTGTGTGTGTGTGTGTGTGTGTGTGTGTGTGTGTGTGTGTGTGTGTGTGTGTGTGTGTGTGTATGTATAAATCAAATCTCAAAGTGTGTGTGTGTGTCAGCTACTTGGGCAGGGACACAAAGCATACTGGTTGGACAGAGAGGGTGCTGGAGGTCTTAGCTTGGCCACTGAGCTAAGATTTCAACTCTATAGCTGTGCCAGTGAAGGGTCTTATTGGAGAGCTGGAGAAAGAGGGAGAAAACAGCCCCATATTGACTGTCATTTCTGTGTGCTCTTAAGAGAAATTGCACTTTACTGTGTGTTGACTTGTCATCCTCCCATTGTGTACATCCCCCACTATTGCCAATGGTGAGGATTGAGGCTCTTTGATTACTGGGCCAGTGCAGGGGGGGGGTCACATAAGGGTTCTCTGGTTTCAGTTTTATTTTGAAGGAGACTGCTTTATGGTCAGACCTAAGAAGTGATGAAAATACACAAGGGATGGTGGAAGATGCCCCCATATTATTAAGGACAAGATCCAAGATGTTATTTTCCCAAAATGGGTAGTCTGACTAATTGCTCCAGAGCCTGTGTATTAACAAAGACTTGGAATCTACGTCCTTGTTCACTAGTGGCGGTGTATGTTTCCCAGTCTAATCTTGGATAGTTTAAATCATCTAAGTATTGAGTTTAATACTGAGTGATTGTAGTTCCTGTATATAGGTGTTGTGGTTTTCTTGCATCATACAGGGAGTTCTATAACTAGCTAATATATGGTGTGATACCTTTGTGATGGTTATTTGGACATGAAGAACCTCAAGTGCATCCTGTTGCTTTACCAGCCTTGATGCGAGTGCATTCTGGATGTAGACTGAAACACTTCCTCATTTTTTCCCATCCTGCATAGTAGCTGGTTTTAAAAATGTGTAAAGCATTATAGCCCTGAACAGCTGAGTGCTCTCCACTATTTTAAACCATGTTTCAGTTACTACACAAGCAGGGTGGGAAGGGCTTGTAGGGGGTGGATTTTAGGCTCCTAGCATTGATCAGTACCACCTTCTTATTTTCCTTTGCTTGTTTCATTATGTTGTAAGGTTATCAGGTTGGCATTGCCTACAAATGCATTATGGGGGTGGACAATGTCTTTGCAAATATTTAAAGCCAAGAAGGGACAGAAGCAGGCTGTACCCAGTGAAGCAATGTGGTCTGCTATCCTCCAAGGTTGGCAAATATTTATTTATTTATTTATTTGCAGTTTGATTACCGGGGAAGTCCACTGGGCAAAACTGACACATTTTCAGTGGAGGCCTGGGGAGAAAAGCTCCAAGATGCATTATACAATTTAGATACAACTGATAGCTAATATTAAAGATAATATTATGTAGAATAGTTACTCATAAATGCATTCAATATCATGCATAGTTAACAAATTCATTAAGCTTGAAGGTAGGGATCATACAGTTTCATTTGAGGAAAACTGATGTGTATTAGCTGTGGAAACAGTTTACATACAAACCTTTTTAAGAAAATGTAAATACGCTTTACATACACACATCAACAGTAGAATACTATTTACAATATTTACAAGGTTGGGCTGTGTGAGGGTAGCTGTGTAGGAGGTGAGAGCTTAGATAGAAGCTATAGAAATTGTTGAGAGCTTAGACAGGCTCATAGGAAGATAACTATGAGAGTTGTAGAGCTTGGGAACCAGAGCGAGAACCCCTTTGGATTAGGTTGGGTGAAGGCAGGTACATTTCCATTTAGTGGACAGGTGTTTGAATAGTTGGGTTTTGAAGTTTTCTGAGTTTGGTGTGGTTCTTAGAGTGGAGGGAAGGGAATTCCATGTTTTGCCTAGTGAGAAAGATAGGAGAAGTTGGCCAGCAGGACGTTTAGATTTATGGATAGTAATTAAGTTCTGATTTCCAGATCTGAGAGCTCTGTTGGGTGTATAAGGGGGAAGGATGTTAGTTAAAGCGGGACATTTTGTTGGGTGAAATATGAGCATATATGCAGTAGTGAGTTGGAGATAGTCTAGGTAGTTTGGGAGTTCAAGCCAATTCAGGGATTGTAGGGTTAGGCAGTGATGGGTGGTATTTTTAGATTTAGAAGCAAATTTAGAGATTTTGTTGTGGCAGTTTTCTAGTTTGGAGGTGATAGAGGAGGACAGGTTGGTTAGGAGAGGGGCTTTGTATAATAAGGAAGGAAGAAGATAAGTCGAGGCCAGAGTTTGCCTGGTAGAGTTGGAGAGAAAGCGATTATTCCTATACAGCATACCTAGCTTTTGGCGGGTTTTCTTAATATTTTGTTGAATATGAATATCAAACTTGAGGTGTTCATCTACAGTAATGCCAAGTAGCTTGGCAGAGGGAACCACTTCAATAGGTGAGTTGGTTTGACTATAAACTTTGAAGTTGTTCTTATCATAGGAGAGGGTCTTTGTGGGAGGGAATAGCAAAATCTTTGATTTTTTTGCATTGAGAGAGAGGTGGTTTTGGCACATCCAGTTTTCAGTTGTTGAGAAGGCAGTTTACGCTTTAGTCAGCAATTCAGAGAGGTTTGAGGCAGAGCAGACTAAGGTTGAATCGCCTGTGTATTGAATGATTTTAGCATCAGGAATAACAGTGTGAAAGTTATTGATGAAGATGTTAAAAAGCATTGGCCCAAGGATGGATCCCTGTGGTACGCCATTTGGGGTATGTAGGAAGGAAGAGGTGGAGTTCTTCCATTTGACTGCCTGTGATCTGTCTGATAGATAGCTGGAGAACCAGGATAAAGCATTATGTGAGAGATTAAGGTTTGAGAGATGACAGAGAAGGTGCTTGTGGGAAACAGTATCAAATGCTTTAGACAGATCGAGTAAAACCGTAGAAACTAAGTGTCCTGAATCTCGGGCTTGATTGACAGTTTTTAGGAAAGAGAGTAGAGCGGTTATTGTGCTATGGCCTGGACAGAAGCCATGCTGGGTAGGAGTGAAAAGATTGTTTTGGGTCAGGAAAGGCATAAGTTGGAGGTGGATGCATTTTTCTAGGACTTTGGAGATTGGTGAGAGCAAAGCAATGGGGTGAAAGTTTGAGATGCTGGTATTTTTACCTCCTTTATGAAGAGGAAGAATATAAGATGAGCACCAGAGTTTGGGGACATTTGATTCTTTTATGGATCGGTTAATAATGATGCTGGTTGGGGGAGCAATGTCATCAGCAGCACATTTTAGGAAGGAAGAGGGAATATTGTCGGGAGCGTTAGAGCAAGGTTTAAGTTTGGACAAAAGTTTTTTTATAAAGTTAGTGGAGATGGGTTTAAGTTCAAACAGATGAGGTGAGTTAGAAGGGGGAGAGTGTAGAGCAGTTGGGTTATTGTTGGGAAATGTCTTGGTAAGGTTAGTAATAGTGTCTATGAAAAACAAATTAAATTCAGAGCCTAGTTTGAGCTCAGATTTACTTGGGTCAGGACAGGGATTATTCTTGGAGCCTGGATTGAGGAGTGAGTTTATTGAGTTCTAGAATTTTTTTTTTTTATTGTTATTGGACTGAAGTTTGATATAGTAGGATTTTTTGTCTTTGGTGATTAGTCATTTTGCATGGTTGCAGAGCTGTTTATATTGGAGCAAGGTATTGGTCAGTTTATTGTTTTGGTAAAGCTTCCATAGTTTGCCTCTGTGGTGCATAATCTGTTTTGTCTCTTTGGCTAGCCAAGGAGCAGTTTTAGTTTTTATCCTTTTGTTTCTTAGTGGGGCTAGTGAATTTAAAGTATCAAGGAAGACAGAGTTGAAGTATTGTATAGCCTTGTCAAGAGGAAGGATGTTTAGAATTTGCCAGTTCATTTCTTTGAAAGTATTTGAGAAAGTAGTTGTGTTGAAACTACTGAGGTTACGAGTTTGAATGTATTGATGCTGGTGTGGGGAGGAACTAGTTGAGCGATGCATAAAGGCTGGGAGGTGGTCGCTAAAGGTATTAGGAATTGTGCCAGAATTGGTTATTTTATTTGGATCTGAGACTAGGATCCAATCTACAGTGGATCCAGGAGGGTTTATTTTGTTAGGTCGAGTGATGGATAGGATTATTTGAGTGAAGTTATAGAGGCTAATGGATAGGGAGGGAGAGGGGCAATTGATTTTATTCCAGTCAATATTCACATCACCAAGGATACAAGTTTCATAATTAATTTCAGTAGAGGCCCATAGGAGAATATTTTTGAGTGCAGAGATATTGTTACCAGGTGAGATATATAGGGCAATGATACAGATATTTTTATGTTTATTTAGTTTTAGAATTCCAGCAGTTAGTTCAGTGTTCTGGAATTGAGGAATTGGAATTTGGAGGGGAATTAAGGTAAGAAGGTTGGAGTAGACTAGGGCAGTGCCTCCACCTTTTTTATTTAGTCAGTCATTTCTGAGACAATGAAATCCTGGGGGCAGAATCTCAGAGTTGGAGATAAAGGGCTTGAGCCAGGTTTCAGAGATGGCTAAGATATCTGGTTGGTTATGGCTTAACCAAGCTTGAAATTGGTGTACTTTGTTGTTTAGACTTTGTGCATTAATTGTAAAAGTCTTTAGGCTGTTGCAATAGGAGGAAGAGGGTAAGGAATGAGTGTTGTTAATAAAGGATGTATTTGACTTTAGAGGAGAAGAGTTTAGGGTGGAATAGGTGCAGAGGGTTGGGCTGAATGAGAGAAGAGGAGATAGAGTGGAAATGGCAGTAAGAGTGAGGGGGAGGTGGGTTTGTATGGTAGTTGTCTTTGTAGGTGGTATTGGACAAGCATAGGTGGAATATGAGGAAGCAGAGTATAAGGGAAGTAGGAACAGAAAGAGGAGGCTGGGGGACTGGAGGGTGTGATAACTTGAGAGCATGTTGGAGCAAAGAGAGAGTGGTATGAGTGGTTAGGAACATAGAGAAGGCTATGAAGAAGATGTTCTTTGAATGACACCAAAAACTAGGTCAATTATTGAAATAATTTATTTTCAGAACATTATTCAATGCTAGGCTCATACCTGTCTGGAGTACATAGTCCGAGAGCTTCATCTTGTCTCTGTTTATATAGTCCAGGGAGGTGCATGTCAATGCAGTGACACCAGCATGATCTACGACAGAGTCGTACTGGTACTTGTTGTTCAAGGACTTGAGTGCAAATAACTGTCCCTCTGTCCTTGCTCAGCCTGGTAAGAGGGACATGTGTGTGTATACAATGGCATCACCTCTAACAAGAACGTTTTGTTGAGTCGATGCTTGACTTACGGTTTCAGCATCTGTGAGATTGGGACTCCTTCTGTTATGTAAGGAGGTAAGCTTAACTTGCTAAGTGTGCTTTGTGCCTGTGTTTTAGAGGGCTTTGAGATTTAGGCAAGTTAATCTTTAGGTCCTCAGCATATAATGGATTAAGTGTCTGTGATGGCCTTGGAGAGGTGTGATGTAACACTGGGGGTGTTGTTTTTAAATGTGCCATTATGTTTGTCTCTCCCTGGGACTGCAGGAGTCATACATTTGTCTCACTGGACATAAAATTTGTAAGCGAAGTCTGTTGCTGTGTGAGGTCATGAGTGGTGATATCATATGTCAATTAAGGGATTTCATTATATAATTGTATTAGGCTCACCCTTGTGAAGACCTTAAGTACAGAGACATTTGTTACGGGGGTATGGTATTTTGAGAGTAGATATCACAGGTTTATGGTCTGACCTAACTAACAAAGGAGTGACTAGAGGAGTAGAAAAGGCAGAGGCAATATTTGACAGGACCAGATCAAGAATATTTTGGCCTTTAGTTGGTTTGATAACTATTTGATTCAGGGAATTCTGTTTATTAAATCTGCAAATCTTTGAATATACCTTAATTAAGAAGTATAGGTGGTCAAAGCCATGTAGTGGGATTACAGAGCTGCCATTTATAGGAACTTTTCTGAGCATTTCCAGAAATATAACATGATCATCTGGAGACATGGAGGGGGGTTCTGCAGTATGCTGAACGTTGGAAGCTTGTCTTCTGCAAGGTAAACGGAAGTTCGAGATGCAATGTGGTGTCTGACAAATATGAAGAAACCTCTGCACACAATTCAGGCATGGAAAGATTGCTTTCTTTACATTTAAGTCTCTGTAGCCACACATAAATGTACATGTTCCAGGTGGAGCAGTGTCTAAGGATTGGTCGAGACATCTAGTGTTGAGAAGTGACACCTCAGTGTGGTCCAGTTTAGGGTTAGATGAATTTGCTAAGTCATGATGTCAGTTAGAAGATCTGTTTACAAAAGGCACTATGGGGCAGCCAAAGCTTTTGCAAGTATCTGGAAACCCTTTAAATGAGAGATGCAGACATTCCCTTGTTAAACAAGCAGGACTGCAATCATCTCATCTCAGAATGAAACATACTGGATCCACCAGAAATGACACCAGCTGTTAAACCAATTATTAAAGTAAATTATCCTGTCCATATACTTAGGCCTCATTCTTGGTGAAGAAAGGGTTCCATTCAGGACCAGATTCTAACCTGCATCCATCACATGCCTAGAGAATTCTGGTATGTCTCCCTGCATATCCCTCAGGGTTTACACCTCAGCTCATTCACCCCCACACAAACCCCTACTATGCAGTAGTCATACATGTCTTAGGAAAGGGTCTTGAAGGCCCTTATAATGTATGTGATCCTGGCAACTGAATGATATCTGGCAGCAATACTGTACTTGTCTAGTTTGTTGAGTTTGGAATGAATCTGTATACCTAAGAACTGAGTCATCAATCACCAAAGCAATTTGTCAGAAGCTAGCTAATGAATATCTGATTCAGAGTAAATAAATTGCCTTTTGATGACTTTGTGATGTAGGTGTGCATGAAGGAGGTACGCTGAAGGACTTTCACTCATTCCTTTTCTTACAAGTTCTAGAAGTTTCTGGCAAGGGTATGTTTATGGGATCAGCGTATGACATTTCTATGTGTTCTGTTTGAGAATATAGTAGCATTTCAGATGAGGGTGTGACAATGTAATTCACACTGTGTATTGCTAATTATGAGAGGGATATCACCATATTAGCTAGGTATTTGCAACTGTCACAGACAGACAGGCAGACAGAGAGACAGAGTTTGTTATCAGTGAGTATAAAGCAGTTACCACACTGCCTTAGGATGCTAAGTGACAGATGGCTGGTTATGAAATGGAAGTAAGTTTACTGACCCCTTCGTATTATCAGAGCCTTTGAGTGTTAGCTGGATAATTGCACAAGGAAACTAAAGGAGTGCTTGGACAGAATGACCAGAGTAGTATCAGTGGTACCAACGGAGTGACCAAACTGGCACTCAACATGCTGATGGTTCTAGTACCGCCACAAGCAAATCAGATCAGCGATCTGAAAATAAGCATAAGCGAATGCTGCCCTGGGCACAGTCACGCAAGCAGTCCGCATGGGGAATAAATTGTCAAATCAGGTGGAAAATATCTTAAACCAGTGTACAAAGGTGCAACTTAGACCAATCCAGCCAAAAGAATAGCAATGAATAACAATTCAGCAAAAGAAATGAAACAAAACAGGTAACCAGCTAACCAGAAAATAATGTTAAGTAGGACAGTTCTCTTCAGGAAAATAGCACCAATTAACCTTCTCTCGCATTAATACCTATTACAGTTTCTAAGAAGACCCCAATAACTGGCTAAACAAGTTGTTCTTATGTAAAATGCAGTTTAAGTTAAAAAGCTTTACCACAGTTATAATTCTTTGAAACTATTAAACTAAATCAAGAGCAATAATGTTTTATCTGTCTGGTATAAAAGGGACTCAGAAAAGTCTTCAAATAAGGTAGAAATGTCTTAATCCCCTGTAGAGAAGAAACTATGCTTACACAAATTTCAGCTGAGACCTAGATTATTTATTAAATACTGGAAAATCTTAGGGCAGAAATGGCTCCTGAGGGTACTCATAGCATTATGGAGAGACAGATGACTGGAGAATAAGCATACTAGAATAAAGGGGACATTCAAAAAATGAACATACAAAGCAGCAGAAATTCAGTACAACGGACATGATATTTGCAGGGCCGCTGAGGGTGGAGAAGAACATAGGTTCATAGGTTCATAGGTTCATAGGTTTATACTAGGCTATCTGCCCTAAGGCATTTATAAGCCTAGCCTAAATTTTCAGCATAGGGAGTCTCTGAGTGATAAATCTTTGGTGGATTTGGATTTTTGAGGTGAAGCATGTCCATTAATTCGGTTGGACATGGCCTTGTATGTCAGGCACATGTCACCTCTGCAGCAGCCGGTGCACTGAATAGAGCTGGAGTTTCTTCAATCTGGCAGCATATGACAGATTTTGGAGTCCCTTTATCCTTTGGTGAGGAACTTTTGGGGTCTCTCCAATTGCTGCAGATGTCGGGTGAGATACATCCCTAATGGGGCATGTACTCGATCATTGGTCTGATAATTGAAGAGTACAGGGGAACAATGACAGGTCGTGACCTTAGGGTTAGGATTTGGGTTAAGGTAAGTGGATAGTTAGTGGTGTGTGTATAGTTTAGTGTAGGGTTAGGTGTAAGATTTTAGGTGTATGTGTGTGGATTGCTGTTTGTTTGGTGTGCTTGTGTTGTGTGTATGTGTTTTGGAACAGCAAATTTTTTCCCTAGGAAAAAAATCGCTGTTCTGACTGTTCGATGTTGTCAGCATTCGATGAATAGGGTTCAATGTTAGAACATTTTAAAGAATGAGTTTTCGATGTTCTTTTTTTTTCAAAACAAGTTTATTGTTTTAACTTATAAAAGAAATATCATAACAATTTTATACAAATAATTAAAAATAGGTATTATTATAACATTCAACAAAACAACTAAAATATTTACAAAGACATCCACTACAATCAGATCAATTAATTAAACTAAAATACCGTGCTATTGAAATTAGAATTTTTTTAACAAATTTTGTAAATTATCCCAAACAATATAATATGATGTTTTTCTAGTTGTTCTCATTCTAATTGTGCTTATTTCCATATGACACATTATATTCATAACATTTTTAAATTCATTGAACGAAGGAGGTGTATCTGAAATCCAATTTCTAGTTATTATTTTCCTAGCCACTGCTAGGATAGACCATAACAAAGGAAGCTTAATCTTTTTAACACATTGAGGTACAGGTGTGTTGAATAATATAAGAGACTTAGAGATAATGAAATTATCTGTAAAAGAGCCTGCAAAATTCATTAATTGACTTCCAGTATTCTTTCAACTTCATACAGTCATAAAACATATGAGCCCAGTCAGCATTAATTTCTACATTACATCTCTTACATAGATTATCTTTATTATTAATTTTATTCATCATCAAAGGTGTATCAAAAGATCTATGTAAAAATTTCCATGTATAAAGTCTCCAGACAATGGAAGATGTAGTTCTATAAGCAGATTCCAATATATATTGTTTATCTTGTTGAGTTGGTGGGTCCCCATTAATAGAGGTGAAATAATTCCAGTATGAATCTACATTGTAAAAAGTTTCTTGTCTGATAATTTTATGTATATATGAAAGTTTACCTTTATCAGAAACTTTATGCTGTAAATTTATTATCAAGTAATCAATCAGTTTTGGAATAGATTCTTTAACTCTTATAGACATTAGATCTATTCTATCAATGAGATGTTGTCTAAAGATCTGAACCTCTAACCAGCAAGTTTCTCTTAGATCAAATTCTTGTTTTAAGAAATCTAGATTTTTAACTTTATTATCAGATATCAGCTGATACCAGTACTTTAGATTATTATCTATAGCTAAATGAGCTCCTTCAGAAGTAGATGACATAAGCATACCCTGAGTATACATTATAGAATACAATAAAATTCCATTCCTTATACTTAGGGTGCATGAATATAAAGTTACGATAACTAATAATAATATTTAATGGGTAACAGACCATATGTTTAGGTGTAATAGGTGAAGTACAAAATTCCTTTAGCAACCACAGCATGGAGTTATTTACAATCATATTTTTATGTGTTAAGGAGATTTTCATGAAGTGCATACTAATTAGCTCCCAATAATCTTTCTATTTTGCGACATATGACTGATCTATTAATAAAGTAATAACTTTTATAATAGAAGAGATAATATATAAATTAAAGTCTGGAAAAGAAATACCCCCTTGAGACCAGCTATTAGTATGTTTCTTTAATGCAATCCTAGGTCTATTAGGTGCCCATAAGAAATTTAACATTAGTGTATTCAGTTTCTTGATAGTTATTTTTGTAGGTGAAAGTATTATTGATTGTATTAAGTATAAAATCTTGGGGAATATTATCATTTTAATAATTGTAAGTCTCTCCTCCATAGTAAAGAACATATTATTCCAGGTATTAAAAAGATTTTGTATATTAAGAAAACAGGTATTATATTTATTATATATAATAGGTTTAATATCTTTAGATAGTATTATACCTAAATAAGTTATCTGACCTGAATTGGGTACATATTTAGTAAAATCACTAATGAGAACATTTTTTCGTGTATATATAGGCAGTATTTTAGTCTTTTCTTCATTGAATATTAAACCAGAAATACTTTTAAAATTCATCATTTTATCAAATAAAGACTGCATAGAAGAATTAGATCCTGCTGATGTAATTAGAACATCATCTGCAAAAAGTTGAATTTTTGATGTTGTATTTTCATCTATTTCAAAACCCTCTATGTCAGTACTGTTTCTAATCAAATTAGCCCAAGGCTCCATTACTAAAGTGAATAATAGTGGAGAAAGTGGACATCCTTGCTTTGTACCTTTAAGAATGGGTATTTTTTGTGAAACATATGTTCCTAAGTTTTCGATGTTCTAATATAAACCCCATAGCATTATGGAGAGACAGATGACTGGATAATAAGCATACTAGAACAAAGTGGACATTCAAAGTTGTGGACAGTACAGAGGTATCAAACTCCTGTCACACTGCGTGGAAGTACTGGAGAGGAGATTGATAAATGAACATACAAAGCAGCAGAAATGCAGTACAATGGACATGATATTTGAAGGGGCACTGAGGGTCCAGAAGAACATAGAGATGAGGACAGAGTCACTCACCAGTCTGAGTAAATGAATTAGAGAGCTGGTCAAATCTGTCAAAGCAAACTATGAAGCAAAGATTGTCTCCCAGGTGAAAGATAACCATAACGCTTTTTTAATTATGTTCATAACCTCAGGGGAAATGCTCAGCAATGTTGCAAGTAAATCATGAATGGCAACACATACACCCAGCTTGAAACTAAAGCAAATCTGCTGACTAACAAGTTCAGTTCAAACTTCTCCTCCCATCACCTCCTACCATACCCAAAGAAATATTCCATCACTCTATAGGTCAGTACAAAGGAACAGGGCCTTACTGCACTCACAAAAAAACACATCATACATGGGTCCCAACAACATTCCAGGAGGCTTCTTAAATAGCTTAAAACAAACTATCAAGGCCAATAGAAACCCTGTTTAACCACAGTTTAACTTCTGGGCAGGCTTTGTTCCAGAGGAATAGCGGACTGCAATAGTTGTCCCTCTGCACAACGGGGGCCCATCAACTCACCCAGGGAACTATAGACCAACAAGCTTGACCAATCTTATAGGCAGTGACATGGAGAGAATTATCATGGACATGATCAGTAATGACATAGGAACTCTCCAAACACTAGACTAGACCAAATTTGGCTTTGTCAAAGGGAGGTCTTGCCTGCTCAGTCTGATGGACTTCTTTGAGAAAGTCACCAGAGCCATGGATGAGGGTAACGTGGTACATACCACTTATCTGTACCTGGCCAAAGCTTCTGAGTCAATCTCCCACTCGGAGATCATAGATAGTTAGGCATAAATCTTTACATCATTGTATGGATAGCAAATTGGCTCACTGACAGGGCACATGTTGTCTAGAGAGGGGAATCCACCACTGATAAGAAACTTGTTACTATTGGTGTCACACAGGGATCAGTGGTGGGTCCACTGTTGTTTGGTATCTACATTACTAAAGTGAAGACCGATGTTGGGGGCCTCTGGTTCACCAAGTTTGCTGAGGACTGTAAACTGGAAGCAATCACTGAATCTCCAAACAATGCTGACATCCTACAAAACAGGCCTAAAAATGACAAATGACTGGTGCCAAAATCATGAACTGAGACTAAATGCAAAAAATACGAAATCATACCCTTTGGTATATCAGATATCCATGCAAATTATAATATCGATAGCACACCCCTAAAAATAGACCCAGTTCTGAGAGACCTAGGAACACAGATAGATAATAACCTAAACTGCGACCACAAGGTAGCTATGGCAGTGAGGAAACCCTTCTGTGTGAGTCAACTTATAAGTAAAGGCCCGGCATCAAGATCAAAGGAAGTCATCGTGCCATCGTACTCAGCCCTCATCAGGCCCATAATCGAGTACAGTGCTGCCTTCTGCATGTACCTAACCAGGCACTTACACCAAATGAAGTGGCCCCAGAGTTTTCTCACTAAAAAAAGTACAAAGTATAAATCACGTGTCTTATGCAGACATACTAAAGGCCCTATCCCTTTACTCCATCTCATATTGTTTGTTGAGAGGTGACATGCCTGACGTATAAGGCATTTACTGATCCAGCTCTAACGAAAATCTTTCATATTCCATACAAGGGTAACTTGTTCCATGGACCTGAACCTTATTTGTGTCTCTAACAGAACTTGCTGGAGAGACAGATTCATATCCCAAAAGCTACCTCATGTGTGGAATAAACTTTCAGTCTTTGTAAAACAAAGCCCGTCCCTCACTTTTTTCAAAAAGAATTTGGATAAAGGGACAAAGAACCGAATATTCACTCACAGATTACTGTCCATGTTTATCATGGACAGAGGCAGTCTGTAAAATGACTCAGGGCTCCAATATACAAAGACCCACTACCCTGATACTACCCCATCCCATATCTGGGGCATTAAGATATAATACTGTCATATCCTGGGTATTATTTTCTAGGCTTGCAAAGGCTCTTGTGCTATTAGCTTAATAATCAGCTATGAACTGGGCATTCCTGTACTTGGGCAAAGCATACAACAAGGTCCCAATAAAGCAGTCATGTGTTGATTTGACATTTCAAAAACATTGGTAGTAATTAGTGCAGACAATATTCAAGGACCCAATAACACAAGTATGGACAGTGCTCGGTACCACAGGGGGAGTGCATGTGCATCAGGGTGCGGCTCTGAGCCCATTGCTTTTCATACTGGTTATGGACTACATTAGCAAATTAGTAAACAGGTCAGTGAGAACAGGTCAAGAAAGCTGCTATATGCAGACAATGTGGTATTATGAATAGATTGTGAAAAGGAAGTTCGGCAAATGACAGGGAACTGGAATGCAAAACTGAAGGCATAGGGGATGAATGTAAGCACAGGCAAAACATTTGTTCTGACAGCAAATGAAAGAAGCTAGAAGAATTTGTAAATTGAGATAAAAATGAAAATAACAGAAAAGGTTAACATATTCATGCATCTGGGATAGATTGTTTTGCTGAAGTTAAGTCTAAATAAGGAGGTCAAAGTTAACATCAGATGTGTTGCAGTCATGCCTTTCTGTTCCAGGTGTTTTCTGAATAAATGTATCTGTCTCAGGTTCATAGATTTATAGGTTTATATGTGAATATTATGCTAGCGGCCTCTGTGGGCCATGGTATGATTAGCTAATTTCCTTTTCAAGGCTGAGAATCAAACCCTGTCCCTTGTGTCTTTGAGTTAAGCACCTTAACAATTATGCCAGCTCCCAATCTCGTCTTGACTGGATCTTCTTGTTTTCTCTAGCTTTCTTCTTGTCTCTCCCAAATCTTCTTCCCCAAATCATCTTCTGCTTTGCTTGGTGCCTACTTGAACTACCATAATCTGTTCTCTTTGACCTTCTCCGTAATTGGAGCTATGTGGGCTGCTGCTCTGATGTCATCACTTCTTTGTCTGTCACACAGTGTGCATCCTACAACCTGTCTCCATCACTTGTAGCTACCTCAACAGTTCTGTCTTCACTGCCCAGGTTTCTGTGCCATACAATAGTACAGGTCACACCACTGTTTTGTACCTCTTACTCTTCAGCTTCTTTGGCATTATACTGTCATACATGTACAACACCTGACATATATGTCATATATGTACAACACCTGACATGCTGTGCCTGTTGGCTGCAGCCCCTCTGATTCTAGCTTTGACCTCTTCATTCAGACTTCTCCTCAACCACCCCACCCAGGTATTTGAAACTGTTAACCTGTTCCATTATCTTCCCTTCTATGTCAGTTCTTGGCTTTGTCTGATTTCCCCAATCTGTTGCCATTACCACCATCTTATCTCTACTCAGTTTCATCCCATGTGCCTTCAGTTTTGCATTCCATTCTCCTATCCTTTGCTGATGTTCTAGCTCAGAGTCTGTCTGTACTGCCACATCGTCTGCATACAGCAGCTTTGTTGATCTGTCCCCGCCAACCTGTTTGCTAATGTAGTCCATCACTGGTACGAACAGCAGTAGGCTCAGAGCTGAACCCTGATGTACACCCACACCCACTGGGAATCCCTCTGTGAGGTCGAACACTGTTCATACTTGAGTCATTGGGTCCTTGTACACAGCCTGCACTAATTCTACCAGGTTTCTGGGACTTCAAACCACTGCAGTACTGCCCAAATCAGCTTTCATGAGACCTTGTCATATGGTTTCTCCAAGTGTGAGAATGCCCAGTTGGACTCTTTCCTCGTCTCTAGCTTTATTTCAACTATCTGTCTCACAGCAAACATTGGGTCAGTTGTGCTGCATCCTGATCTGACTCCAAACTGCTCATCTCCCATCTTACTTTCTACTACCCTGTATAACCATTTATCAATCACCCTCTTCAGAACTTTCATGCAGTGTCACAGGAGTTTGATACTTCTGTACTGCCCACAGTTGTGGATGTCCCCTTTTTTCTTGCATACTGGCACAAGTATGCTTATTTTCCAGTAAGCTGGGATAATGCCTGTCACTCCAGACTGTTATGAATGCCCTCAGGAGCCATTTCTCCCCATCATACCTGCTGTGACCACAGCTGACCCCATTGGGGTCCTCTGACTTCATTTTCCTTAGTGCTTCTCTTACTTTTTGTATGGTGGTGGGCTCCTCCTCTTCCATCATAGGCTGCCTCCGAGGTTGTACAACTTCTGTGGGGTTTTTCATTCAGAAGCTGCTGCAAGTACTTTTTCCATCTGCCTTTGATGTCCTGTGGACTGGTGAGCAGGTTGTTACTGGCATCCCATATGAAGAGTGTCTGACTATCTTCTTTATCTTTCAGTCTTTGCCTTGCAGCCTGATATACTTTCTTTCTGCCACCTACTAAGTCACTTTCCAGAAGTTGGTAGAGTGCTGCTGATGCCTTGTTCTTTGCTATTGCAACTCCCCCTTTGCCTCTTTATTCGTCCATTTAATGTCTGCTTCATCGTTTCCATTTTCCACTTTTTCCTGCACTCATTTATTTTGATGTCTCCTGAATATCTGCATTCCACCACCAGCTTTCCTTATGCACCTTATTTCCATACCTGGCTTGCCCACATGTCTGTTCTGTAGTCCTCACACGTGCTGTTTTGAGGTGCTCCTATTCTTCTTCAACTTCACCTATTTCTTCTTCTACCTCCTGAGCTGCTAAAGCCCTGAGTATTTCCTTGAACTCTTGTACTTTCCTCTCCACTCATCTTCCAGAGTTTCAGCCTTGTCTTTGTTGACCTTAGAGCCTTCTATGACCACTGCTTAAAGCTGGTTGCGGTAACCAGTGGTTTATATTTAGAGTTGACTGTTTCAATGGGGATGACTTTGCAATCACTGATTTTACCACAGTACCCTTTGTTTACTAGGAGGAAGTCTACCTGAGTTGCATGTTGGCCACTCTTGTATGTGATCATGTGATAGTTTACATCATCTAAGTATTGAGTTTAATACTGAGTGATTGTAGTTCCTGTATATAGGTATTGTGGTTTTCTTGCATCATACAGGGAGTTCTATAACTAGCTAATATATGGTCTGATACCTTTGTGATGGTTATTTGGACATGGAGAAGCTCTAGTGCATCCTGCTGGTTTACCAGCCTTGATGTGAGTGTGTTCTGGATGTAGACTGAAACACTTCCTCCTTTTTTCCCATCCTGCATAGTAGCTGGTTTTAAAAATGTGTAAAGCATTATAGCCCTGAACTGCTGAGTGCTCTCCACTATTTTAAACCATGTTTCAGTCACTGCACAAGCAGGGTGAGAAGGGTGTGTAGGGGGTGGAGTTTAGGCTCCTAGCATTGATCAGTACCACCTTCTTATTTTCCTTTGCTTGTTTCATTATGTTGGTAAGGTTGTCATTGCCGAAAAATGCATTATGGGGGTGGACAATGTCTTTGCAAATATTTAAAGCCAAGAAGGGACAGAAGCAGGCTGTACCCAGTGAAGCAATGTGGTCTGCTATCCTCTCAGGCTGACAAATATGTATTTATTTATTTATAGTTTGATTACCGGGGAAGTCCACTGGGCCAAACTGACCCATTTTCAGTGGAAGCCCAGGAAAAAAAGCTCCAAGATGCATTATACAATTTAGATACCACTGATAGTTAATATTAAAGATAACATTATGTAGAATAGTTACTCATAAAATAAATAATAAAAAGCATTCAATATCATACATAGTTAACAAATTCATTAAGCTTGACAGTAGGGATCATACAGTTTCATTTGAGGAAAACAGATACGTGTTATCTGTGGAAACAGTTTACATGCAAACCTTTTAAGAAAATGTAAATACACTTTACATACACACATCAACAGTGGAATACTATTTGCAATATTTACAAAGTTGGGCTGTGTGAGGGTAGCTGTAGGAGGTGAGAGCTTAGAGAGAAGCTATAGAAATTGCTGAGAGCTTAGATAGGCTCATAGGAAGATAACTATGAGAGTTGTAGAGCTTGGGAACCAGAGCGAAAACCTCCTTGGATTAGGTTGGGTGAAGGCAGGTACATTTCCATTTAGTGGACAGGTGTTTGAATAGTTGGGTTTTGAAGTTTTCTGAGTTTGGTATGGTTCTTAGTGTGGTGGGAAAGGAATTCCATTTTTTGCCTAGTGAGAAAGATAGGAGAAGTTGGCCAGCAGGACGTTTAGGTTTATGGATAGTAATTAAGTTCTGATTTTCAGATCTGAGAGCTCTGTTGGGTGTATAAGGGGGAAGGGTGTTAAAGCGGGACATTTTGTTGGGTGAAATATGAGTCTATGTGCAGTAGTGAGTTGGAGATAGTCTAGGTAGTTTGGGAGTTCAAGCCAATTTAGGGATTGTAGGGCTAGGCAGTGATGGGTGGTATTTTTAGATTTAGAGGCAAATTTAGAGATTGTGTTGTAGCAGTTTTCTAGTTTAGAGGTGATAGAGGAGGACAGGTTGGTTAGGAGGGGGGCTCCGTATAATAAGGAAGGAAGAAGATAAGTCGAGGCCAGAGTTTGCCTGGTAGAGTTGGACATAAAGAGATTATTCCTATACAGCATGCCTAGCTTTTGGTGGCTTTTCTTAATATTTTGGTGAATATGAATATAAAACTTGAGGTGTTCATCTACAGTAATTCCAAGTAGTTTGGCAGAGGGGACCACTTCTATAGTTGAGTTGGTTTGACTATAGACTTTGAAGTTGTTTTTATCATAGGAGAGGGTCTTTGTGGGAGGGAATAGTAGAATCTTTGATTTATTTGCATTGAGAGAGAGGTGGTTTTGGTACATCTAGTTTTCAGTTGTTGAGAAGGCAGTTTGGATTTTAGTCAGCAATTCAGAGAGGTTTGAGGCAGAGCAGACTAATGTTGAATCATCTGAATGTTGGATGATTTTAGCATCAGGAATAGCAGTGTGAAAGTTATTGATGAAGATGTTAAAAAACATTGGACCAAGGATGGATCCCTGTGGTATGCCAGTTGGGGTAGGTAGGAAGGAAGAGATGGAATTCTTCCATTTGACTGCATGTGATCTGTCTGATAGATAGCTGGAGAACCAGGATATGTGAGAAATTAAGGTTTGAGAGATGACAGAGAAGGTGCTTGTGAGAAACAGTATCAAAGGCTTTAGAGAGATCGAGTAAAACAGTAGAAACTAAGTGGCCTGAATCCCGGGCTTGATTGACAGTTTCTAGGAAAGAGAGTAGAGTGGTTATTGTGCTATAGCCTAGACGGAAGCCATGCTGGGTTGGAGTGAAAAGATTCTTTTGGGTCAGGAAAGGCATAAGTTGGAGGTGGATGCATTTTTCTAGGATTTTGGAGATTGGTGAGAGCAAAGCAATAGGGCAAAAGATTGAGATGCTGGTATTTTTGCCTCCTTTATGAAGAGGAAGAATATAAGCTGAGCGCCAGAGTTTGGGGATGTATGATTCTTTTATGGATCAGTTAATAATGGTGCTGATTGGGAGAGACATGCCATCAGCAACACATTTGAGGAAGGAAAAGGGAATATTGTCGGGATCGTTAGAACAAGGTTTAAGTTTGGACAAAAGTTTTTTTATGAAGCTAGTGGAGATGGGTTTGAGTTCAAACAGATGAGGTGAGTTAGAAGGGGGAAGAGTGTAAAGCAGGTGGGGTATTATTGGGAAATGTCTTGGTGAGGGTAGTAATAGTTTCTATGAAACATTAGTTAAATTCAGAGCCTAGTTCAAGGTCAGATTTACTTGAGTCAGGACAGGGATTATTCTTGGAGCCTGGATTGAGGAGTGAGTTTATTGAGTTCCAGAATTTTTGGGGTTTTTTATTGTTATTGGACTGAAGTTTGATATAGTAGGATAAGCGTATGAAACCGATCTTTATTCCCAAAACAGCTTCTTTTACAAAGATAAAAAACGAAATCAGGACAAGCGCTTTCGCCTGGACCATTCCAGGCTTTATCAAGTCAAAATGAGTGCAAATGAGAAAAATTCTCTTTAAATAGGATAGTACATGTTTTTCATGCCCTCCAATGAATATTCCTCAATCAAATAATTTTAAATTTTGTTTAAAAGAATTTTAAAACATGTTTAAAGATAATTTTAAAAACTGTTGATTTATTTTAAATATGGGACAGCCCGTGGCATTCACACAGTAACTGCTTCTTGTATAATTTTGGTGATTAAATTATGGTCAAAGCTGCTGAATTTTTAAAGTATATTAAGCATATAAATGGAAGATTTTTACCTTTAACAGGTATCATCAATTTATTCATTAACAGTTAATAGAGCATGTGATTAATTACTAAAACCTATTTAAAGAGAATTTTTCTCATTTGCACTCATTTTGACTTGATAAAGCCTGGAATGGTCCAGGCGAAAGCGCTTGTCCTGATTTCGTTTTTTATCTTTGTAAAAGAAGCTGTTTTGGGAATAAAGATCGGTTTCATACGCTTATCATTGGATTTATTTGAATTATTGTCTCTACGGGTGATCTTGGAATTTCATTACTGGTTGGTCTTCTGTTTTTTGTGGTTCATTTGCTTCTTTTCGCTACCATGACCACCGGCGTAGAGGCGTTCAACCCAGCTGTTACACCAGTTTTACTACAGGATAGTGAACAAGAACTTCCTGTAACACGAGCGGAATTCAACCAAGTGCTCGGTATGTTAACCGAGCTAAAAGGGCTGCTTAAACAGCAGCAAAAGGATGTCTCAAAAACATCCATTCCTACAATTACAAACATTCCATCGACACAGCATATTGCGGACGCGGATGCAGATTGTGCTAGAGTATCATCGGAAGTTACCAACGGGAACCATTTAATACAGGAAGGCGGAAGGGCTATGAGCAATCGTAATAACCCTGGAGCCCGGTCTAAAAGAACTAGGGACAAACCAAAAGTTTTTGATTTCGCCAACTGGGCAAATCAGCCTTTTAACTTCAACAAAGGTACTGTTAACCATCTTGGTTCTGTTTCTATTGACTCGGACTTTGACGCTTTTAAAAGTAAACTTTATGCTATGAAAAGCAACCAATGTGAATTAGATTATTTGACAGAATGTATCAGGGTTAAACGTATCCCAAAGGGGTTACGTTTTTTTAAATTTCCAAATTTTGTAAAACATGGTACTGCACAGTACAAGCAATTATGTAATATTTTTGACAGAGCAGGACTAGAACTTATGAAAGTTATGACTGAGGAATATGAATTGAAGGCAAGGGCATTGACCGAGGAATTGAACACTTTGCACCATACAGTTACTTCAGACATTGACTTTGGCATGGTCAAACATGACTATGACAAGCTCTTTGACGAAGTTGATCAGTTTTGTTCTAAAATTATCACTAGAAAAATTTAAAAACTTGAAAGGGACATGCATGAGTACAATGAGGAGACAGCATACCCTTGTTACAACAAACCAACAAACAATGCTAGATATAACAGTACAGTTGATAATGGAGTAGATGATGTTTTCCAGCACAACCATAATGAAGCCCCCCGAAGAAGTGAACGCTTGGCTGAGAAAGTTAGAAGAGAAAGAAACCAGGATTTTCACTATCCCCCGGGGAGAACCGGGGGGTGGGGATACAAACCACAGAGGTTTGGGCCGAGGTAGAACACCCAATATTTTTTGACACACATACTGACAAGTTACCTGATACATCCACATCATCTAATGTCCTCACTCCAATCTATTGTACTGTTAATCATAACAGTATTATTGTATTTAATGAAAACAATTGCAAGGTATTCAAAATGAATATTTTTTTTATTTATAATTACACTGAAGCATTGATAGATGAAACAGCTTTCAGAATTTTCACGAAAGGCTTTCAATTTGTTCCATCCAGTAGAGCAAATTTAGCAAGTCTACTGGTGGACCTTAAACTGTTCACCAGAGGACTAAATTTAAGATACTTTTTTAAAAATGAAATGTGTATCCTTAATGGGCTTAATAGAAAAAGCACCTTTAATCCTCCTATGGCACCACCATTGAAATTATATGAGGAATTGGTTGAACAGGAACTACGCGATAGGTTCACTCACTTTACAGAGGTACAGCAACCTAATATAACCACGCAGGAACTTGAATACATCTCCATGTTATCTAAGGAACATATTAGGATAATGAAGCCGGATAAGGGCGGCGGGGCAGTATTGATGTACGATCATGCTTATGAGGAGAGTATACATAACATGCTACATGATGATAATCAATATTGTTTAATCTCCCGCAATGAGTACAACATCGCCCTAGCCAAAATTAAATACACACTTTATGATTATCTTTTACAAGGAGTCATTAACGAGCAACTTTACAATTTCTTATTAGTTAATAAACCCAGGGTTCCCATTATTTTTGGAATCCCCAAAACCCACAAAGGTATTCACCCCCTTTTATTCAGACCGATTGTTTCGGGTGGGGGTGGGGTAACGGAACCCATAGCCAAATTTATTGACTTTATTACTAAATAATATACTTCGGCAATGACTTATGTGGTTAAGGACTCCTGGGAGTTTCTTAGACAGTTTCCAAAAGAAAAATGTCAAACTTCCCCACTGATGATAACTGTGGATATTAAGGATTTATTTCCCAGCATCCCTCATATTACAGGTGTCGAGTGGTTCACTGATTTTCTCAAGCACGAAACCAGGTTAAGTAATAATTTTATTAACCTAACAACGGAAATGTTAAATATCGTCCTGGACAATAGTTATCTGTTTTTCAACGGTGAACTGTTCAAACAACTAAAAGGGGTTGCTATGGGTGCTTCTTGCGCAACAGTGTACGCCAATGTGGTATTGCACAGGTGGGAACAAGCCTATATTTTTCAATCAAGTTGGGCACAATACATTACCTTTTATTGTCGTTATCTAGATGATATTTGCATTATTTGGGATGGTACTAGAGAGCAAGTTTCATGTTCTTTAGAATACATTAATTCAACGACAGAGTTTTTAACGTTTACACATGAAATCAGTGAGAATGAACTTCACTACTTGGATGTTACAATTTTTAGGGATGCTCAATCATTAGAATTTTATTCTAAGGTTTATAGAAAACCCTCTTTTTCCAACTCACTACTGCATTTTAATAGCCAGCACCCATTCCACCAAAAGAAAGGAATATTAAAGGGTTTACTCATCAGAGCGTCCCGTATGTGTAGTAGGTCGTCTGATTTCATTGATGAAGTAACTAATTTAAGAGTTATGTTTACAGAAAGGGGTTACCCAGATGACCTAGTGAATAATCTTATTCATGAGGTACTAATTAAAAGGGACTCATTATATACACCATTGTTAGGGAACAAGAATACTACCATTCCTAACTCAAAGATTGCAAGCACACATGCACTGCAAAAAGCTGGCAATTTTATTTATACTTTCTCAGAGAATTTTAAAGTAATAGAAAATATTATTTCTAAGTTCTGGTTTGTTTTAGAAACTAATGAGGATGTTAAACATTTAATTCCCAAAAAACCAACATTTGTTAGAAAAAGAGGACGTAATCTAAACGAGATTTATGAGAAAAGAAATAACACAATTCATATGACAACAAAACAAAAGAATGGTAGTTTTAAATGTGGTGCTTGTAAACAATGCTCCTTCATGATCAACAACAATCATATTTACCTGAAAGCACGTAAAATCAATTTGAAACCCCATGGTTATTTTACTTGCAACACCAAAGGTGTGGTTTATATGGGTTACTGTCTCACCTGTGGTGCGTTTTATATAGGAAAAACTGAAAGAGAGCTTAGAAAGAGAATACACGAACACATTTACGAGATAGGGAAAATGAAGGAAAGCAACGCATTTTTTAAACACTCTCTTGCATGCCCTAATTTTAAACTTGCTTTTATGGTACTTGAACAGGTACATCCTAACAGTAGAGGAGGAGATTGGGAATCTACCCTGGAGTTTAGGGAATTAATCTGGCAACTCAGGCTTGATGCCGGAAAATCCCCGGGTCTGAATGGCATGTTGAGCATAGGCCCAGTTCTCAAGCTCAGAAGGGCCAGATTATAATTACACCTAACTCCTCTTTATAGTTAGAAACTTGACCTTCAGGTTTTATTTCTACTGTATATTTATTTTTATTTTTATTGTTGTCTTTCTTTTTCTTTTTATTTTTGGATAGTACATGTTTTTCATGCCCTCCAATGAATATTCCTCAATCAAATAATTTTAAATTTTGTTTAAAAGAATTTTAAAACATGTTTAAAGATAATTTTAAAAACTGTTGATTTATTTTAAATATGGGACAGCCAGTGGCATTCACACAGTAACTGCTTCTTGTATAATTTTGGTGATTAAATTATGGTCAAAGCTGCTGAATTTTTAAAGTATATTAAGCATATAAATGGAAGATTTTTACCTTTAACAGGTATCATCAATTTATTCATTAACAGTTAATAGAGCATGTGATTAATTACTAAAACCTATTTAAAGAGAATTTTTCTCATTTGCACTCATTTTGACTTGATAAAGCCTGGAATGGTCCAGGCGAAAGCGCTTGTCCTGATTTCGTTTTTTATCTTTGTAAAAGAATCTGTTTTGGGAATAAAGATCGGTTTCATACACTTATCATTGGATTTATTTGAATTATTGTCTCTACGGGTGATCTTGGAATTTCATTACTGGTTGGTCTTCTGTTTTTTGTGGTTCATTTGATATAGTAGGATGTTTTGTCTTTGGTGATTAGTCGTTTTGCACAGTTGCAGAGCTGTTTATATTGGAGCAAGGTATTGTCCAGTTTATTGTTTTGGTAAAGCTTCCATAGTTTGTCTCTGTGGTGCATAATCTGTTTTGTCTCTTTGGATAGTCAAGGAGCAGTTTTAGTTTTTATCCTTTTTTTCTTGGTGGGGCTAGTGAGTTTAAAGTATCAAGGAAGACAGAATTGAAGTATTCTATAGCCTTGTTAAGAGGAAGGATGTTTAGAATTTACCAGTTCATTTGTTTGAAAGTATTTGAGAAAGTAGTTGGGTTGAAGCTACTGAGGTTACGAGTTTGAATGTACTGATGCTGGTGTGGAGAGGAACTAGTTGAGCGAGGCATGAAGGCTGGGAGGTGGTCGCTAAAGGAATCAGGAATTGTGCCAGAATTGGTTATTTTATTTGGATCTGAGATTTGGATCTGAGACTTGGATCCAATCTAAACTATGGTGGTGGTGCTGTGGTAGCATCGCCTCACAGTAAGATGTTGTCCCATTCAATTCTCAGTTAGAGCGTCTTCTGTGTGTTGGCATGCATGAATGGGTGTTCCTTCGTTGAAGGTTGTGCATCAGGCCCAACAAGTCGGCACGTAAAAATCTACTGCCAGTCATTAGCGGACCCCTAACCGGGTAAAGCCGAAAGACACAACAACAACTAGGATCCACTCTATAGTGGATCTGGGAGGGTTTATTTTGTTAGGTTGAGTGATGGGGAGGATTATTTGAGTGTATTTATAGAGGTTAATGGATAGGGAGGGAGGGGGGCAGTTGATTTTATTCCAGTCAATATTCACATCACCAAGGATACAAGTTTCATAATTAATTTTAGCAGAGGCCCATAGGAGAATATTGTTGCGTGCAGAGATATTGTTACCAGGTGAGATATATAGGGCAATAATGCAGATATTTTTATGTTTATTTAGTTTTAGAATTCCAGCAGTTAGTTCAGTGTTCTGGAATTGAGGAATTTGAATTTGGAGGGGAATTAAGGTAAGAAGGTTGGATTAGACTAGGGCAGTGTCACCACCTTTTTTATTTAGTTGGTCATTTCTGAGACAATGAAATCCTGGGGGCAGAATCTCAGAGTTGGAGATAAAGGTCTTGAGTCAGGTTTCGGAGCTGGTTAAGATATCTGGTCGGTTATGGCTTAACCAAGCTTAAAATTGGGGCACTTTGTTGTTTAGACTTTGTGCATTGATTGTAAAGGGTTAGGATGGATATCACCAGCTTGGACTAGGTTGTTGAAGGAGATATCCTTTAGCCATATTGGTCTGCTAGGCATGAAATTTGGTAGATTGTAGATTGGAGCAGGTGACAGTGTCTTGACTTTAGTGGAGAAGAGTTTAGGGTGGAATAGGTGCAGAGGGTTGGGCTGAATGAGAGAAGAGGAGATAGAGTGGAAATGGCAGTAAGAGTGAGGGGGGAGGTGGGTTTATATGGTAGTTGTCTTTGTAGGTGGTATTGGACAAGCATAGGTGGAATATGAGGTAGCATAGTATAAGGGAAGTAAAAACAGAAAGAGGAGGCGGGACTGGAAGGTGTGATAACGTCAGAGCATGTTGGAGCAAAGAGAGAGTGGTATGAGTGGTTTGGAAAATAGAGAAGGCTATGAAGAAGATGTTCTTTGAATGACACCAAAAACTAGGTCAATTATTGAAATCATTTATTTTCAGAAGGTAGCACATTACTCTGCGCTAGGCTCATACCTGCCTTGAGCACATAGTCCGAGAGCTTCATCTTGTCTCTCTTCATATAGTCCAGGGAGGTGCATGTCAATACATTGACACCAGCATGATCTACAACAGAGTCATACTGGTACTTGTTGTTCAAGGACTTGAGTGCAACTAACTGTCACTCTTTCCTTGCTCATCCTGGTAAGAGGCAGATCTGTGTGTCTACAATGGAGTCGCCTATAACAAGAATGTGTTGTTGGGTCGATGCCTGGCGTACAGTTTCAGCATCTCTGAGATTGTTACCCCTTCTGTTATGTAAGGAGGTAAGCTTAACTTGCTAAGTGTGCTTTGTGCCTGTGTTGTGTTTTAGAGGGCTTTGAGATTTAGGCAAGTTAATCTTTAGGTCCTCAGCATATAATGGATTGAGTGTCTGTGATGGCCTTGGAGAGGTGTGATGTAACACTGGGGATGTTGTTTTTAAATGTGCCATTATGTTTGTCTCTCCCTGGGACTGCAGGAGTCATACATTTGTCTCACTGGAAATAAAATTCATAAGCTAAGTCTGTTGCTGTGTGAGGTCATGAGTGGTGATATCATATGTCAATTAAGGGATTTCATTATATAATTGTATTAGGCTCACCCTTGTGAAGACCTTAAGTACAGAGACATTTGCTACAGGGGGTATTGTGGTTCTGAGAGTAGATATCACAGGTTTATGGTCTGACCTAACTAACGACGGTCTGAACTAACTAACAAAGGTCTGACCTAACTAACGACGGTCTGAACTAACTAACGACAGTCTGAACTAACTAACGACGGTCTGAACTAACTAACGATGGTCTGACCTAACTAACGACGGTCTGAACTAACTAACGAAGGTCTGACCTAACTAACAACGGTCTGAACTAACGAAGGTCTGACCTAACTAACGATGGTCTGACCTAACTAACGACCGTCTGAACTAACTAATGAAGGTCTGACCTAACTAACGACGGTCTGTCCTAACTAACGACAGTCTGAACTAACTAACGAAGGTCTGACCTAACTAACGATGGTCTGAACTAACTAACGAAGGTCTGACCTATCTAACGACAGTCTGAGCTAACTAACGAAGGTCTGACCTAACTAACGACGGTCTGACCTAACTAACGATGGTCTGACCTAACTAACGACGGTCTGAACTAACTAACGAAGGTCTGACATAACTAACAACAGTCTGAACTAACTAACGAAGGTCTGACCTAACTAACGACGGTCTGACCTAACTAACGACCGTCTGAACTAACTAATGAAGGTCTGACCTAACTAACGACGGTCTGACCTAACTAACGACAGTCTGAACTAACTAACGAAGGTCTGACCTAACTAACGATGGTCTGAACTAACTAACGAAGGTCTGACCTAACTAACGACGGTCTGAACTAACTAACGAAGGTCTGACCTAACTAACGATGGTCTGACCTAACTAACGACGGTCTGAACTAACTAACGAAGGTCTGACCTAACTAACAACGGTCTGAACTAACTAACAAAGGTCTGACCTAACTAACGACGGTCTGACCTAACTAACGACCGTCTGAACTAACTAATGAAGGTCTGACCTAACTAACAATGGTCTGAACTAATTAACAAAGGTCTGACCTAACTAACGACAGTCTGAACTAACTAACGAAGGTCTGACCTAACTAATGAAGGAGCGACTAGAGGAGTAAAAAAGGCAGAGGCAATATTTGACAGGACCAGAGAAAGAATATTTTGGCCTTTAGTTGGTTTGATAACTATTTGATTCAGAGAATTCTGTTTATTAAATCTGCAAATCTTTGAACATACCTTAATTGAGAAGTATAGGTGGTCAAAGCCATGTGGTGAGATTACAGAGCTGCCATTTATAGGAGCTTCTCTGAGCATTTCTGAAATCTAACATGATCATCTGGGGACATGGAGGGGGGTTCTGCAACATGCTGAAAGTTGGAAGCTTGTCTTCTGCAAAGTAAAGTGAAGTTCTAGATGAGATGTGGTGTCTGACAAATATGATGAAACCTCTGCACACAATTCAGGCACGGAGGGATTGCTTTCTTTACATTTAAACCAAGTCTCTGTAGCTACACATAAATGTACATGTTCCAGGTGCAGCAGTGCATAAGGATTGGTCGAGATACCTGGTGTTTAGAAGTGACACCTCAGTGTGGTCCAGGTTAGGGTTAGATGAATTTGCTAAGTCATGATGTCAGTTAGATGCTCTGTTTACAAAAGGCACTATAGGGCAGCCAAAGCTTTTGTAAGTATCTGGAAACCCTTTAAATAAGAGATGCAGCCATTCCCTTCTTAAACAAGTAGGACTGCAGTCATCTTATCTCAGAATGAAACATACTGGATCCACCAGAAATGACACCGGCTGCCAATTATTAAGGTCAAGTATCCTGTACATATACTTAGGCCTCATTCTTGGTGAAAGAAGGGTTCCACTCAGGACCATATTCTAACCTGCATCCATCACATGCCTAGAGAATTCTGATATGTCTCCCTGCATATAGGTTCATAGGTTCATAGGTTTATACTACGCTATCTGCCCTAAGGCATTTATAAGCCTAACCCAAATTTTTGTGGCTTACGCCACCCCTTAAATGAAAAAATACTGTGCCCATTAGTTTGTTGTGCCTCTGTCCAGCAGTGACACAGAGATGATTCCCGGGGTAAACCTACGATCTCCCATCCACAGGTCAAGATTTCTCTTGAACAGAGTCAGCGAGGTGCTCTGCCTCACAAGGACCGGGATTTTATTCCACAGCATAGGGGATCTCTGAGTGATAAATCTATCCCTCCAGCACGTCCTATTTATATCCGTGCTAAGGTTTAAGTCGCTTGATCTAGTGGTTTTGGTGGATTTGGATTTTTTGAGGTGGAGCATGTCCATTAATTCCGGGTTGGACATGGCCTTGTATGTCAGGCACATGTCACCTCTGAGCAGACAGTATGCGACTGAATAGAGCTGGAGTTTCTTCAATCTGGCAGCATATGACAGATTTTGGAGTCCCTTTATCCTTTTGGTGAGGAACTTTTGGGGTCTCTCCAATTGCTGCAGATGTCGGGTGAGATACATTCCGAATGGGGCATTGTACTCGATCATTGGTCTGATAAGTGAAGAGTACAGTGGAACAATGACCTCACTAGATCTGGATGTGAATACCTTCATGATCAGGTGGGCAATGTAGAAGGTCTTTCTAACCACTTTAGCAACGTGAGTGTCAAAAGAAAGGCCACTGTCAACCTGGGTCCCCAGGTCCCTGATAACCTCTTCTGTGCTTAGTGGATTGCCACCTATATGGTAGCTTGGGGTTACCTTGTTTTTCCCGAAGGGTATGACTATACATTTTTTGGTGTTTAACTTCAGGCCATGGCTCTGGCACCAGCTATCTGTTTCCGTGAGTCCCTTCTGAAGGATATCCGTGTCCGATGCACTTTCCACTATGGCGCCCAGTTTGCAGTCGTCAGCAAACTTTGTCAGCCAAAGTCCTCCCATGTTGGCCTGTACTTCTGAGAAGTAGATGCCGAACAATAGGGGCCAAGGACCGAGCCCTGTGGGACACCACTTGTGACCGGCTTGGAGTCTGACATAGCGCCAGCAACTCTAACCCTGTGGGTTCTGTCCTTAAGCCAGTTTGCAACCCATCTTGTGACATATGGGTTTACATTTAAGCTGGTAAGTTTTTCTACAATACCTGAGTGGGGTATTGTGTTGAAAGCCTTTGCAAGGTCAAGGTAGGCTGTATGGACTGCCTTTCCCTCATCAATGGCCTTGGTGACTGTTTTGAAGAAGTCGACCAAGTTCAAAAGGCATGATCTTCCCTTGACGGCCAAACTGGGTCGGGTCCAATGTCTGCAAGTCCCCTATATCTTTGTTTATGAGCTCCATTATGATCCTCTCCATAGCTTTGCAGACTAGACTTGTTAAGCTTATGGGGCGGTAATTACCAGGGTCCGTAGAGGCCGCCTTTGTGGAGTGGGACCACAGTTGCCGTCGCCACTCCTTGGGCACGTATCCTGTGGTAAGGCTGAGATTAAACAGCTGCCTTATGTGTGGGTTTAATTCCTCATTTAGCTCATGTAGCACACAGCCGGGGACACCATCCGGTCCCATTGATGCTGTGCTTTTAGCTTTAGAGAGCAGCTTTCACCTGCGCATTTGAGATGTCTGGGAGGCTACACTCGGCTGGGATAGTTATCTCTCCTTTAGGGGTGAGGGGGGTGAAGTTTGCACTGAACCTGTCTGCCAGTACGTTGGCAATGTCTGTGGGTTCAGTGATTTTTGTATCATTTTGGACTAATTCTGAGCATATCTGGGAGTTTCCACCCAGGTTCCTAACATAGCTGAAAAGGCCTTATGATTGTCCTTTGAATCCATGGCAATTTTTCTCTCAAAATTGGCCTTAGTTGATTTTATGAGTGCTCATATTTTTTTACTAATAATGATCAGGGTGACTTCCCTTTTATGGATTTTGTTCTATCATGTAATAGCTTTCTCCTCTTATTGTAAAGTTTGTTAATGGCTGGGGTCCACCAGACTGGACGTTTGCCCTTTGTGGAAAGAGTCTTGGTTTTATTTGGGATTGCCTGCTCCATGCAGTCCTGGAGGTGTTCATAGAAGGCATTTGTAAGGGCTTCCGCAGCTTGGGTTGTGGTTTCCACTGGCTCAGGGGCCTTGAAGGATACCACACCAGTCTTGAGTAGTGTGAAGTTTGCTTTAGAGAAGTTCTTCACTGTGGTCTTTTTTGTTTGGGGTGGGGGCGGGATGTGGATTTCCAGTGAGATTAGTTTATGATCAGATTTTACCAATGAAGGACATACCTCCGGTGTGGAGCATTTTGTCCCCATGTTTGTGACAATGAGATTTTACTTCTCAGCTCATTCACCCCCACACAAACCCCTACTATCCAGTAGTCATACTTGTCTTAGGAAAGGGTCTTGAAGGTCCTTATAATGTATGTGATCCTGGCAACTGAACGATATCTGGCAGTAATACTGTGCTTGTCTAGTCTGTTGAGTTTGGAATGAATCTGTGTCCCTAAGAATTGAGTCACCAATCCCCAAAGCAATTTGTCAGAAGTTAGCTAATGAATACCTGATCCAGAGTAAATTGCCTTTTGATGACTTTGTGATGTAGGTGTGCATGAAGGAGGTACGCTGAGGGACTTTCACTCCTTCCTTTTCTTACAAGTTCTAGAAGGTTCTGGCAAGGGTATGTTTATGGGATCAGTGTATGACATTTGTGTGCATTCTGTTTGAGAATATAGTAGCATTTCAGATGAGGGTGTGACAATGTAATTCACACTGTGTATTGCTAATTATGAGAGGGATACCACCATATTAGCTAGGTATTTGCACCTGTCACAGACAGACAGACAGGCAGACAGAGAGACAGTGTTTGTTATCAGTGAGTATAAAGCAGTTACCACACTGCCTTAGGATGCTAAGTGACAAACGGTTGGTTATGAAATGGAAGTAAGTTTGCTGACCCCTTCGTATTATCAGGAGCTGTGAGTATTAGCTGGATAATTGCACAAGGAAGCTAAAGGAGAGCTTGGACAGAATGACCAGAGTAATATCAGTGGTACCAATGGAGTGACCAGACTGGCACTCAACATGCTGATGGTTCTAGTACCGCCAGAAGCAAATCAGATCAGCGATGTGAAAATAAGCCTAAGCGAATGCTTCCCTGGGCACAGTCACACAAACAGTCATCTTGGGGAATAAATCATCAAATCAGGTGGAAAATATTTTAAACCAATGTACAGAGGTGCAACTTACACCAATCCAGCCAAAAGAATAGCAATAAATAACAATTCAGCAAAAGAAAAAAAACAGCTAACCATAAAATAATGTTAAGTAGGACAGTTCTCTTCAGGAAAATAGCACCAATTAACCTTCTCTCGCATTAATACCTATTACATTTTCTAAGAATACCCCAATAACTGGCTAAACAAGCTGTTCTTATGTAAAATGCAGTTTCAATTTAAAAGCTTCAGAACAGTTGTAATTCTTTGAAAATGTTAAACTAAATCAAGTGCACTAATGTTTTATCTGTCTGGTATAAAAGGGACTCAGAAAAGTCATCAAATAAGGTAGAAATGCCTTAATCCACTATAGAGAAGAAACTATCCGTACACAAATTTCAGCTGAGACTTAGATTATTTATTAAACACTGGAAAATCTTAGGGGAGAAATGACTCCTGAGGGTACTCATAACATTATGGAGAGACAGATGACTGGATAATAAGCATACTAGAACAAAGGAGACATTCAAAGGTGTGGACAGTACAGAGGTATCAAACTCCTGTCACACTGCGTGGAGAGGGGATTGATAAATGAATGTACAAAGTAGTAGAAAGGCAGTACAACGGACATGATATCTGAAGGGGCACTGAGTGTGGAGAAGAACATAGAGATGAGGACATGTCACTCACCAGTGTAAACAAACTAGAGAGCTGGTTAAATCTTTCAAAGCAAACTATGAGGCAAAGATTGTCTCCTAGGTGAAAGATAACCATAAGGCTTTTTTAATTATGTTCATAACCTCAGGGGAAATGCTCAGCAATTTTGCAAGTAAGTCATGAATGCCAACACATACACCAAGCCTGAAACTATAGCAAACCTGCTGACTAAAAAGTTCAGTTCAAACTTCTCCTCCCATCACCTCTACCATACCCAAAGAAATATCCCATCCCTCTGTAGGTCAGTACAAAGGAACAGGGCCTTACTGCACTCACAAAAACCAAAAACACATCATACACGGGTCCCAACAACATTCCAAGAGGCTTCTTAAATAGCTTAAAACAAACTCTATCAGGGCCACTAGAAACCCTGTTTAACCACAGTTTAACTTCTGGGCAGGCTTTGTTCCAGAGAAATAGTGGACTGCAATAGTTGTCCCTCTGCACAACGGGGGCCTATCAACTCACCCAGGGAACTGCAGACCAACAAGCTTAACCAATCTTATAGGCAGTGACATGGAATGAATTATCATGGACATGATCAATAATGACATAGGAACTCTCCAAACACTAGACTAGACCAAATTTGGCTTTGTCAAAGGGAGGTCTTGCCTGCTCAGTCTGGTGGACTTCTTCGAGAAAGTCACCAGAGCCATTGATGAGGGTAACATGGTACACACCACTTATCTAGACCTGGCCAAAGCTTTTGAGTCAATCTCCCACTCGGAGATCATAGATAGTTAGGCATAAACTCTTACATCATTATATGGATAGCAAACTGGCTCACTGACAGGGCACATGTTGTCCAGAGAGGGGAATCCACCACTGATAAGAAACTTGTTACTATTGGTGTCACACAGGGATCAGTGTTGGGACCACTGGTGTTTGGTATCTACATCTCCAAAGAGAAGGCCAATGTTGGCGGTCTCTGGTTCACCAAGTTTGCTGAGGACTGTAAGCTGGGAGCAATCACTGAATCCCCAAACAATGCTGACATCCTACAAAACAGGCCTAAAAATGACAAATGACTGGTGTCAAAACCATGGACTGAGAATAAATGCAAAAAATACAAAATCATACCCTTTGATAAATCAGATATCCATGCAAATTATAATATTGATAGCACACCCCTAAAAATAGACCCAGTTCTGAGAGACCTAGGAACACAGATAGATAATAATATAAACTGCGACCACAAGATAGCTATGGCAGTGAGGAAATCCTTCTGTGTGAGTCAGCTTATAAGTAAAGGCCCGGCATCAAGATCAAAGGAAGTCATAATGCCATTGTAATCAGCCCTCATCAGGCCCATAATTGAGTACAGCGCTGCCTTCTGCATGTACCTATCCAGGCACTTACACCAAATGAAGTGGCCCTAGAGTTTTCTCACTAAAAAAAGTAAAAAGTATAAGACATATGTCTTATGCAGACAAAATAAAGGCCCTATCCCTTTACTCCATCTCATATTGTTTATTGAGAGGTGACTTATGCCTGACCTATAAGGCATTTACTGATCCAGCTCTGGTGAAAATGTTACATATTCACAAGAAGAATTATACAAGGGTAACTTGTTCCATGGACCTGAACCTTACTTGTGTCTCAAACAGAACTTGCTGGAGAGACAGATTCATATCCCAAAAGCTACCTCACCTGTGGAATAAACTTCCAATCTTTGTAAAACAAAGCCCGCCCCTCACTTTCTTCAAAAAGAATTTGAATAAAGGGACAAAGAACCAAATATTCACTCACAGATTACTGCCCGTGTTTATCATGGACAGAGGCAGTCTGTAAAATGACTCAGGGCTCCAACACCCAAAGACCCACTACCCTGATAATACCCCATCCCATATCTGGGCATTAAGATATAATACTGTCATATCCTGGGCATTATTGGCTAGGCTTGCAAAGGCTCTTGTGCTATTAGCTTAATAATCAGCTATGAACTGGGCATTCATGTACTTGGGCAAGTCACACGACAAGGTCCCAATGAAGCAGTCATGTGTTGATTTGAAGTTTCAGAAACATTGGTAGTAATTAATGCAGACAATGTTCAAGGACCCAATAACACAAGTATGGACAGTGCTCGGTACCACAGGGGGAGTGGGTGTGCATCAGGGTGCGGCTCTGAGCCCATTGCTTTTCATTATGGTGATGGACTACATTAGCAAATTAGCAAACAGGTCAGTGAGAACAGGTCAACAAAGCTCCTATATGCAGACAATGTGGCATTATGAATAGACTGTGAAAAGGAAGTTCGGTAAATGACAGTGGACTGGAATGCAAAACTGGAGGCATAGGGGATGAAAGTGAGTACAGGCAAAACAGTTGTTCTGGCAGCAAATGAAAGAAGTTAGAAGAATCTGTAAATTGAGATAAAAATAAACATAACAGAAAAGGTTAACATCTTCATGCATCTGAGATAGATTGTTTTGGAGAAGGGAAGTCTAAATAAGGAGGTGAAAGTTGACATCAGATGTGTTGCAGTCATGCCTGTCTGTTCCAGATCTTTTGTGAATAAATGTATCTGTCTCAAGTTCATGTATTTATAGGTTTATATGTGAGTATTACGCTAGCTGCCTCTGTGGGCCATGGTATGATTAGCTAATTTGCCTTTCAAGGTTGAGAAGTAAACTCTGTCTCTTGTGTCTTTGAGTTAAGCACCTTAACAATTATGCCAGCTCCCAATCCCGTCTTGACTGGACATTATTGTTTTCTCTAGTTTTCTTGTTGCCTCTCCCAAATCTTCTTTACCAAATCATCTTTTGCTTTGCTTGGTACCTACTTGAACTACCATAATCCATTCTCTTTGACCTTCTCCGTAATTGGAGCTATGTGGGCTGCTGCTGTGATGTCATCACTTCTTTGTCTGTCACACAGTGTGCATCCTACAACCTGTCTCCATCACCTGTAGATATCTCAACAGTTCTGTCTTCACTGCCCAGGTTTCTGTGCCGTACAATAGTACAGGTCACACCGCAGTTTTCTACACCTTACTCTTCAGCTTCTTTGGCATTATACTGCCATATAAGTACACCACCTGACATGCTGTACCTGTTGGCTGCAGCCCCTCTGATTCAAGCTTTGACCTCTTCATTCAGACTTCTCCTCAACCACCACACCCAGATATTTGAAACTGTTAACCTGTTCGATTATCTTACCTTCTATCTCACTTCTCAGCTTCGTCTGATCTTCCCAATCTGTTGCCATTACCACCATCTTATCTCTACTCAGTTTCATCCCATGTGCCTTCAGTTTTGCATTCCATTCTCCTATCCTTTGCTGAAGTTGTAGCTCAGAGTCTGTCTGTACTGCCACATTATCTGCATACAGCAGCTTTGTTGATCTGTCCCCACCAACCTGTTTGCTAATGTAGTCCATCACTGGTACGAACAGCAGTAGGCTCAGAGCTGAACCCTGATGTACACCCACACCCACTGGGAATCCCTCTGTGAGGCCGAACACTGTTCATACTTGAGTCATTGGGTCCTTGTACACAGCCTGCACTAATTCTACCAGGTTTCTGGGACTTCAAACCACTGCAGTACTGCCCAAATCAGCTTTCATGAGACCTTGTCATATGGTTTCTCCAAGTGTGGGAATGCCCAGTTGGACCCTTTCCTCGTCTCTAGCTTCATCTCAACTATCTGTCTCAAAGCAAACATCGGGCCAGTTGTGCTGCATCCTGATCTGACTCCAAACTGCTCATCTCCCATCTTACTTTCTACTACCCTGTATAACCATTTCTCAATCACCCTTTTCAGAACTTTCATGCAGTGTCACAGGAGTTTGATACTTGTGTACTGCCCACAGTTGTGGATGTCCCCTTTTTTCTTGTATACTGGCACAAGTATACTTATTTTCCAGTAAACTGGGATAGGCCTGTCTCTCCAGACTGTTATGAACACTCTCAGGAGCCATTTCTCCCCATCATACCTGCTGTGTCCTCAGCTGACCCTGTTGGGATCCCCTGACTTAATTTTCCTTAGTGCTTCTCTTATGGTGGCGGGCACCTCCTCTTTCATTATAGGTTGCCTCTGAGGCAGTACAGCTTCTGTGGGTTTTCTTCATTCAGAAGCTGCTGGAAATACTTTTTCCATCTACCTTTGATGCCCTGCGGAATTGTAAGCAGATTGTTACTGGCATCCCTTATGAAGAGTGTCGGACTATCTTCTTTATTTTTCAGTCTTTGCCTTGCAACCTGTTAGGTTTTCTTTGTGCCATCTACCAAGTCACTTTCCAGAAGCTGGCAGAGTGCCACTGATGCCCTGTTCTTTGCTATTGCAACTCCCCCTTTGCCTCTTTATTCGTCCTTTTTATGTCTGGTTCATCATTTCCATTTTCCACTTTTTCATGCACTCATTTATTTTGATGATTTCCTGAACGTATGCATTCCACCACCAGCTTTTCGTATGTACCTTTTTCCATACCTGGCTTGCCCACTTATCTGTTTTATAGTCCTCATGTATGCTTTTTGAGGTGCTCCCATTCTTCTTCATCTTCACCTATTTCTTCTTCTACCTCCTGAGCTGCTAAAGCCCTGAGTATTTCCTTGAACTCTTGTACTTTCCTCTCCAGTCATCTTCCAGACTTTCAGCCTTGTCTTTGTTGACCTTAGAGCCTTCTCTGACCACTGCTTAAAGCTGGTTGCGGTAACCAGTGGTTTATATTAAGGGTTGACTGTTTCACTGGGGATGACTTTGTAATCACTGATTCTATCACAGTACCCTTTCCTTACTAGGAGGAAGTCTACCTAAGTGTATGTTGGCCACTCTTGCATGTGATCTTGTGACTGTCTCTCTTGCTGACCATGTAATGGCCATCATTGAACAATTTGACAGACAGAAGACTTGAATGGCCTTTCCTTCTTTATTCTTGTTGCTCCACCCATATGGACACAGGCAGTCCTTATATTCTGTTCTGTCTGTCCATTTAGGTCCTCCATTGTCAACAACTCTTGTTGTCCTGCTTTATCTAGTAGGTCCTGCAGCTGCTGTCTGATTACACTCTTTTCCTCACTATCACAGCCCTGCTGTGGGGCCTGGGCTGAGATTATGAGTATTGCCTTGTCCTTGCACAGAAGTCCACTTACCATTATTCTGTCACTAATTATGATGATCTCTCACTCTCTGCTGAAGACTCTCCTTTACAATAATTTCCACACCATTTCTAGTATATTCTCCTCCTGACCAGTATATCCCCAGCCAAGTATCTTTGCTGCACTTCCCGCCATCTTGTCTCCTGGATGCAGAGTATGTTCAGCCCCCTCCTTATTATCATATCATATCATCCACTTCTAAGCGGCATCCTCGCAGTGAACGCATACTGAGTCTATCAATCCTTAGCTCATGTTTGACAGGTTGATTTGATTTATTCCTAGCTTTCAATCAACAGAACTATCCCAGGTAACCCAAGCTGGGCCACTAAGCACCAGCTCGCCAGTAGCTTATTGACCCAGGGCGTCTTGTCTTTATGGCTAGTTCAGACTAGCCAATAGGGGCACATTGACCTCTCCCACCATTATCATGGGTCCCTGGTGTAGATCAGAGAAGGCCGGGTCCTCAACCTACTTATTACAAGCAAATATCCATGCCTATTTTTGACGACATTAGTCAATGTAGCCAGATCACCTACAGCAAATTTTCACATCATTGACTGGTTAGCCTTGCCACGGCAGACAATCTATGAGTAAATACAGTTCAGGATAGCATGAAAATACGTTTTTGATGATTTAGGGGTTCAGTTGTCCTTAATTTGATTACTCATTGATACAACTATTAAAGGAGAACAATGGGATATGAAATCGTAGTGCACAACCTGCTGTCTCTTTGCATCCCTGTTATTTCATCCTGCACAAAGAAATCTGCACTGCAGCTTTTAAAAATTATTAGCTGCACTATTTTTCCTCCTAGCCATCCTCCCTTTCTGTACTGTTTTGGTTTCAGTTTGAAAATTAAGTTATTCAACCTTTGAAAACTCTCTAATTTCTCTTAAATGCTGACATCAGGACTACTACACTTCTGTAGTAGTTACGGGGAGTTTCCTCCCACAAACTGAAGTCACCACTCCCATATTAGCATGGTCTTTAGAAGTAGGCATTGAACCTCCCAAAAGGTGATGTCAGAGCTTTCTTGATGAGCCCACTCCATTAACCTAATAAATCCCTGTATCTCCTGTGTGGAACTCCCTTACTTTGGAAGTGTATCCTGCCGAGTGCATTCTACTGAGGGACTTTAGGATTGCCTGCATATTCCACTCTATTTATTTACTTGTTGCTAAGGTGAGTTTTTTTTTAGTCCAGGCTAATTTTAATTCCATACCTAGTCCATGTTTAAATGCATTTGTAATCATGATGTTTTCGAGCCATGATTTTATCAATTTTGGTGCAGAAAGAAAGAATGAATGTTTTCTTTTTTGGGGGCTCGCCACGTGCTTCATTTGCATAACACTGCTGCAGTGTTCTGTTGGATGACTGCTAGGTTTAGTTTAATTCTGAGATCACAGTGTGTGTGTGTGTGTGTGTGTGTGTGTGTGTGTGTGTGTGTGTGTGTGTGTGTGCTAAATTTGCATGCGCGAATGTTTTGTTTAGTTGTAAACCCAGGCTGCTGTATCCTGAAATCCGATTGTGTGTGTGAAAGCATGGAGTGAGTGCGTATAACTGGTGCCATTTCTAGTGAAGTCTCCTGCCGAATGACTGAGTGTGTATAATTGCTGGCATTTTTGCATTTGTTATATTCCTCTGTTAGGCTGCAAGTACGGGTAAGTATATTTATAGTTAGTGTGTGAGTGCACGTATGGCGCATGTGTGTGTGTGTGTGTGTGTGTGTGTGTGTGTGTGTGTGTGTGTGTGTGTGTGTGTGTGTGTGTGTGTGTGTGTGTGTGTGTGTGTGTGTGTGTGTGCATGTGAGACAGACAAGAAAAAGAGAGAGCATGCATAAGAAGCTTGTTTGTATTTTGTCATATTAAGATGTTGCAGTCATTCTTTACTATTTTAGTTTTGGCTCGAAAAAGCATTACAAGCCAAAGTGTGTTTATCTTGTATTGTGTGAAAATCTCTCTTCTGGTTACATTTGTTCTGGTTGCATTTGTTCTGCTGTACAATGCCATGCCTGCTGCTTCGTTTGCTCTACAGTATTTTTTTTCAAGTAACAGCCGGAAATTTCTGTAGTCAAGAGAAATCGTAGTGAGAGAAAGTATAACTAGTTATAGTGGTTAGTGTCATTACCTCCCAGCATGTGGTTCTCCGGTTCGATTCTCAGCTGGAGTGTTTTCTGTACAGAGTCTGCATGTACTTCTGGAGTAAAAGCATTACAAACCAAAGCTTGTTTATTTTGTATTGTGTCAAAATCTCTCTTCTGGTTACATTTGTTCTGGTTGCATTTTTTCTGGTTACATTTGTTCTGGTTACATTTGTTCTGGTTGCATTTGTTCTGGTTACATTTGTTCTGGTTACATTTGTTCTGCTGTGCAATGCCATGCCTACTGCTTCGTTTGCTCTACAGTATTTTTTTTCAAGTAAAAGCCGAAAATTTCTGTAGTCAAGAGAAATCGTAGTGAGAGATTTCTCACTCCTAAAGTATAACTAGTTATAGTGGTTCACGTTATTACCTCCCAGCATGTGGTTCTCCGGTTCGATTCTCAGCTGGGGTGTTTTCTGTACGGAGTCTGCATGTACTTCTGGCGTAAAAGCATTACAAACCAAAGCATGTTTATTTTGTATTGTGTCAAAATCTCTCTTCAGGTTACATTTGTTCTGGTTGAATTTGTTCTGGTTGAATTTGTTCTGGTTACATTTGTTCTGGTTGCATTTGTTCTGACTACATTTGTTCTGATTGCATTTGTTCTAGTTACATTTGTTCTGGTTGCATTTGTTCTGGTTACATTTGTTCTGGTTACCTTTGTTCTGGTTGCATTTGTTCTGCTGTGCAATGCCATGCCTGCTGCTTCATTTGCTCTACAGTTTCTCTTTCAAGTAACCCCCAAAAATGTCTTTAGTCAGGAGAAATCGTACCGAGCGAATGAGTGAGAAATAAGTAATAACTAGTTGTAATGGTTAGCATTATCACCTCCCAGCATGTGGTTCTGCGGTTCAATTCTCAGCTGGTGTGTTTTCTGTGTGGAGTCTGCATGTACATCCGGCGTTTGCGTGGGTTTTCTCCCACATTCCAAAGACATAAGTCTGGAGCATTTCTCCTGAAAATGGGCACTGCCCCAGTCAGACTTTCGCGGTTAACAACTGTTAAATAAAAATAAATTAATTAATAACATGTGACAGCAAAACTGAAAGCAGAAAAATGGGTAGTACTAATACAATTATTTTTTTATGACTATTATCATTCACCTAACTCTATAAATATGCTACATGGCAGACTAATGTAAATTAAAGTAACTGTCAGTACAGACAAAGCAGATTTTCCTTTCATCCATTTATGTGGTTGTGAATCAGGGCACAAAAATGAGTAACATCCTGTCACAGTGAAGGCCTTGGGGGGAAAATCCAACAAAAATGTATAAAGTAAGTACCTGAAACACACCTTAAGTAATAAATAAACACGCACACACTACAAGAAATCTGGACAAAGTTAGAAATAATAGGTTCATAGGTAGGTACTAGGCTATCTGCCCAAAGGCATTTATAAACCTAGCCAGAATGTGTTGGCTTTTGCTACCCCCTTAGATTAGTTCCCTGTGCCTCTGTCCAGCAGAGCCACTGAAGTGATCCCCGGGGTAAACTTTCTGTTTCCCATCCAGTCGTCAAGGTTTCTCTTGAAGAGTGCTAGCGAGGAGCTCTGCTAATGCAGATTGGAATCTTGTTCCAAAGCATGGGAAGTCTCTGGGACAGGAATCTATCCCTCCAGCACGTCCTATTTATCGTTGTGGTGAGGTTTAGATTCCTATAGCATGTGGCTCGAGGGGATACGTTTTTCTTTAGGTGGAGCATGTCCATCACTTCTGGGTTGGACATGGCCTTGTATGTAAGGAAGAGATCACCTCTGAGTAGGCGGTATGCAACTGAGTACAGCTGGAGTTTCTTCAGTTGAGTTGCATAGGGCATCTGTTTGAGGCCAGTGATCCTTTTGATGAGGTACTTCTGTGGTCTTTCCAGCTGTTGCAGGTGTCTTTTAAGGTACATCCCAAATGGGGCATTATACTCTATGATGTGTCTGATGAGTGATGAGTAGAGGGGCACAATGACCTCTTTTGATCTGGATGCGAACCCTTTTGTGATTAGGTGGGCCACATAGAAGGATTTTCTAACCACTTTGGCAATGTGATTTTCAAAGGAGAGATTACTATCTACTTGGGCCCCCAGATCCCTTATTACATTTTCCATATTTAGGGGACTACCAAATATGTGGTAGTTTGTGGGTACTTTGTTTTTTCCAAAGGGGATGACTATGCACTTTTGGCATTTGCTTGAGGCCATGATTTTGACACCAGCTATCCGTCTCAGTGAGACCCTTTTGGAGGATGTCTGTGTCAGCCAAGGAGTCAATTATAGCCCCTAGTTTGCAGTCATCTGCGAATTTGGTCAGCCATAGTCCTCCTGTGCTTGCCTGTACCTCTGAGAAGTATATGCCGAACAGGAGGGGTCCTAGAACTGAGCCCCGGGGAATGCCACTTGTAACCGATTTAGAGTCAGATGTAGCTCCTGCAACTCTCACCATGTGGGTTCTGTCCATGAGCCAATTGACAACCCATCTTGCAACATAGGGGTTTATGTTCAGGCTGGTGAGCTTGTCTATAATACCAGAATGGGGAATGGTGTTGAAGGCCTTTGTGAGGTCTAGGTAGGCTGTGTGCACCACCTTTCTCTCATCTATAGCCTTGGTAACTGTCTCAAAGAAGTCCACCAGGTTTAGGAGGCATGATCTGCCCTTAACAAAGCTGAACTAGGTAGGGTCCAGTGTTTGGAGGTTCCCAATGTCTCTGACAATGAGTTCCATGATGATGCCCTCCATAGCCTTGCAGACCAAGCTAGTCAGGCTTATAGGGTGATAGTTCCCGGGGTCTGTTGTGGCTCCACCTTTATGAAGCAGAATAACCGTTGCTGTGCACCACTCTATTGGTACGTAGCCTGTGGAGAGGCTGAGTTTGAACAGTTTGTTTAGGTGAGGGGTTAGTTCATCTTTGAGCTCGTGTAGGATGCAGCCTGGGACACCATCCGGTCCCATTGATTCTGTGTTTTTTGGCTTTTAGATGGCTGTTTTAACTTGAGCGTCTGTGTTTCAGGGGCTCTACATTCTTCTGGTATGGTTATGGGCCCTTTTGGGGGTGGGAGGGTGAAGTTTGCACTGAACCTGTCTGCCAGGATGTTGGCTATATTGGTTGATTCAGTGTATTTTGTGTCATTCTGCACTAACTCCGAGCAGATCTAAGCATTGCCACTTAGATTCTTGACATAGCTAAAGAATGCCTTGTGGTTATCTTTGGAGTCCTTGGCAATTTTTCTTTTGAAGCTCGCCTTGGACGATTTTATGAGGGACCGTAGTTTCTTGCTGATACTGATCAGGGATGTCTTCCCTTCTAGGGATTTTACTCCTTTCTGTACTAGTTTCCTCCTTCTGTTGTATAGCTTGTTTATAGCAGAGGTCCACCAGACTAGTTTCCTTTTCTTGGAGGAGTGAGTCTTAGTTTTGCTTGGGATAGCACAATCCATGTATTCTTGTAGGTGCCCATAGAATGCATTAGTAAAGGATTTTGCAGGTTGGACAGCATTATCCTTTAGCATGAGGGCTTTGAAACTTTCCACCTTGGTCTTAAGTAAGTGAAGTTTTCTTTTGAAAAGTTTTTCACAGTGGTTTACTTGTCCGGGGGTATGGGCAGAATGTGGATATCCAAAGTGATTTGTTTATAGTCAGATGTAACCAGCAAGGGGTTGACTTCCAGTGTGGATCACCGGTCGCCCATGTTGGTGATGACCAGGTCCAGTATGTTGTCACCTCTGGTGGGAGTGTTGACCAGTTGATTCAGGGCATTTGAGTTTATAAATTCTAGGAAATGTTGGGCAAGGGAGTTAGTACTTGAGTAGTCCTTCCAGTTAATGTTTGGGTAATTGAAATCACCCAATGTTAGGGTGTTTGGTAGGACCTTTATGTTTCCCAGTGTTTCCAGAAATGTGGAATGGGGGTCCTGGGACATGGTGGGTGATCTGTAGCAATCTACAATTTGAATTACAGTTTTGCCCATTGTTAGTTGCACGTGGATGATCTCTGAAGCATCGTGCTGTGCCACTAACCTGGGGGTGTGGGTATCCTTGATGAATAAGGATACTCCAGGTGTGGGTATACTTGATGAATAAGGATACTCCAGGTGTGGGTATACTTGATGAATAAGGATACTCCAGGTGTGGGTATACTTGATGAATAAGGATACTCCAGGTGTGGGTATACTTGATGAATAAGGATACTCCAGGTGTGGGTATCCGTGATGAATAAGGATACTCCAGGTGTGGGTATTCGTGATGAATAAGGATACCCCAGGTGTGGGTATCCATGATGAATAAGGATACTACCCCATATTTTATATTTCGGTCCAGGTTCTGTGGCCGAAATGTATGGTATGATTTGTAGCTGGTAGTGCTGGGGTGCTCTCTGGAGTCTTAAACCAGGTTTCTGTTACTGCACATATATCGATTTTTTCCATAGTGAGGAGTGCGTGCATTTTGAGGTTTAGACTTCTGGCATTGAGTAGCAAATTGGGACAAAAAGGCCCAAAATAGGGGCAAGTTTTAAATATTGGTCATATAAACTTAGAAAGTTACAAGAATAAAAGGTTACGTGTTACCATGCATTTTCAGTCTGAATCTTAAATGTATGCCATTATGTACTACATTCTGTCCTTACTGATTTGCCAGAAAAGCACAAGTTTTATGAGGAACACACCAAAAATCTGAGACAAAATCTGGTTAGGTAAAAGCTCTGTACAGATGTAATTACTTTGAAATGCACAGTAAATTTAACACAACCAAAGAGATAATGAGCGATATTCGTAGTAACTTGGAGTGGGGAAGATGCGATATCAGTGGAAAGAGAGAAAGTAGATTAAAGGCAAGTGAAAGAGAAGCAGCAAGAGAAAGTGTAGTATCGGGGGGTAAAGCAAGAGAAAGTGTAGTATGGGGGGGTAAAGCAAGAGAAAGTGTAGTATGGGGGTAAAGCAAGAGAAAGTGTAGTATGGGGGTAAAGCAAGAGAAAGTGTGGTATGAGGGGGTAAAGCAAGAGAAAGTGTAGTATGGGGGTAAAGCAAGAGAAAGTGTGGTATGGGGGTAAAGCAAGAGAAAGTGTAGTAGGGGGTAAATCAAGAGAAAGTGTAGTATGGGGGTAAAGCAAGAGAAAGTGTAGTATGGGGGTAAAGCAAGAGAAAGTGTAGTATGGGGGTAAAGCAAGAGAAAGTGTGGTATGGGGGTAAAGCAAGAGAAAGTGTAGTATGGGGGTAAAGCAAGAGAAAGTGTGGTATGGGGGTAAAGCAAGAGAAAGTGTAGTATGGGGGTAAAGCAAGAGAAAGTGTAGTATGGGGGTAAAGCAAGAGAAAGTGTGGTATGGGGGTAAAGCAAGAGAAAGTGTAGTATGGGGGTAAAGCAAGAGAAAGTGTGGTATGGGGGTAAAGCAAGAGAAAGTGTAGTAGGGGGGTAAATCAAGAGAAAGTGTAGTATGGGGGTAAAGCAAGAGAAAGTGTAGTATGGGGGTAAAGCAAGAGAAAGTGTAGTATGGGGGTAAAGCAAGAGAAAGTGTAGTATGGGGGTAAAGCAAGAGAAAGTGTAGTATGGGGGTAAAGCAAGAGAAAGTGTAGTATGGGGGTAAAGCAAGAGAAAGTGTAGTATGGGGGTAAAGCAAGAGAAAGTGTAGTATGGGGTAAAGCAAGAGAAAGTGTAGTATGGGGTAAAGCAAGAGAAAGTGTAGTATGGGGGTAAAGCAAGAGAAAGTGTAGTATGGGGGTAAAGCAAGAGAAAGTGTAGTATGGGGGTAAAGCAAGAGAAAGTGTAGTATGGGGGTAAAGCAAGAGAAAGTGTAGTATGGGGGTAAAGCAAGAGAAAGTGTAGTATGGGGGTAAAGCAAGAGAAAGTGTGGTATGGGGGTAAAGCAAGAGAAAGTGTAGTATGGGGGTAAAGCAAGAGAAAGTGTAGTATGGGGGTAAAGCAAGAGAAAGTGTAGTATGGGGTAAAGCAAGAGAAAGTGTAGTATGGGGGTAAAGCAAGAGAAAGTGTAGTATGGGGTAAAGCAAGAGAAAGTGTAGTATAGGGGTAAAGCAAGAGAAAGTGTAGTATGGGGGTAAAGCAAGAGAAAGTGTGGT